>NC_142526.1:5667500-5967500 GCF_964205215.1 Stylophora pistillata | reverse complement strand
GTATGAGTCTCTGTGGCTCAAATATAGAGCATCGCAGCACGGAATCCAAAGGTCTGACTTTTAATTCCTCATTGGGGACTCAGGATTTTTCTTTGTCCCATGCATGTAACTGCATGATGAAAAACATCTCTCTGTAGCCGCTGAATCGATCGGTTAATTTTAGAGTCTTTTAATCCAGGTTCATCAAATAAACGGCATACAAATATGTTTCTGAAAGTAGAATTACACAATCGAAACTTGCAAACGTGAAGCAAAATAAAGCAGAATGAAAGTATACAAAGCTCAAATAAATCGAAATGTCAAACACTTACAAACAATCTGAGGGTTCCTTCTCAAAATAACTGAAAAATGTTTGTCGAAATCAATAGGATGAAAACGATTCACACTCACAATCTTCAAAACAAAATTCATCCTACACATGGCTGAACAAGATCACTCGCTCAGCCTGGTATCAACTAGAGATGCATCATGTTAATATCATGAAATGTCTGTTTGGAACCTACACTCTCTTTGTATTGATTTTGTAAGGAGTAATTCTGTCTTGGTCTCTCATGGGATTTAATGGATTGAGAGTTTTTCTTTGAGATACTTGTCTAAACAAGGAACTCGATATCTGGTGTGTGAAAAATGTCATGTTCTCTGATAGGTGACATGTTGTATATCCCTCAGTACTGGTGGCACATAGTGAGGTCATATGACTCTCCAAACATTGGTGTCAATGTCTGGTTTGCAATGTTCAACTTTGAGGAGCAGTTTCGAAAAGAAGGGATTTCTGAAGACACTGATGTAACTAAGGTTTGTCTCGCTAATCATTGATTCAAGACTTTTGTATGTTATTACATGCATTGATCCTAGGGGCTGGTGACAAAATTGTTATTGGTTATTTTGATTACTGTAAAGTGGAGTATGGCCTGCTAGAATTTGAAGCTGTCAATTTGCTGCCAAAACTTCTTGGTTTAATTAATTTTTGAAAGTGAAAGGTTTTAAAAATCTTTTGACCAAATTATTTTGATTGTGTTTATAAAGGTGCAACAAGGTTACAAATTATTTCCCAAAGTCATCAGACACACTGACAATAAATACATCATTAACATCTCTCTAACCATGTCAGCTTAGTCTGGACTCCAAGTTAAGGATCTCTTTTCCCTTTGAATTTCTGTGTGTGAACTTTGCGTTCAAAGTGTTTTGTCCATCTGTCAGGGGTCAAATATAGTCAGCTAAAACCTTTTTCATTCCTAAGCTTTTTTCCTTCCTATAATTTGTAGGTAACAGAGCTGTTTGATAAGCTAGTTCATGATGAACCCAACAGGATTCATTGCCCAGAAGAGAAACTTGCTTTGAATGATATTCTCAAAGTCAATGTCAGTGACCCAAGTAGTGGACCTTTAAGGATTCCAAAGCAGAACGAGAGACCGCCAGATGTTGTCCTTGCAAGTGGATACACAAGTGAGAGATAACTAACAATTATCATGATGATTGCAATGTAGTTTTAACATACTTTAGATAGTTTTCAATTGGGCATCAAAGGTAATCCTGGATTGCATCATTTTAGTTCCACTTTACTTTGCTCTGTAATTGGTACAGGAAACTTGCACCACTTTCCCAAGCAATCAGATGCAAAATGAAACCACTCTTGACTTGGTCACCTACCTTTTCTCCTACTTTATGCAATTTAGTTTTTACTTTGAGTTCTCATTGTTTCTTAAAGGTATTTCCTTTCTTTTATAAATTGGCATTTTATATAAGGCGAGATTTTCTCCGAAAGAAACAAAAGTTAGTGAGCAAAGTCTTTGTCACAATAAACTTTCTTCATGTTTACACCTCCACAGTGCCAGTCATGGGGTTTGGTACAGCAACACTGATGGAAAACACAACAGAAGCTGTAAAGACAGCTCTTGAAGTTGGTTACAGGTAAATTAATTTTTTATATTAGTGTTAGAAACTATTCAATAAAGAGTTTAGATCTTACAGCAACCAAGACTTGGAGTGAGTTTTTGTGTTTTTAAATCAGGGTATAACTGAGCTGTCATATTAAGAGATACAGAACTTATAAAATATTACCCTTTTGTTAATACTTGGTGTCTTTACAAAGATGTTTTGTTAATACTTTTATATTAGTGTTAGAAACTATTCAATAAAGAGTTTAGATCTTACAGCAACCAAGACTTGGAGTGAGTTTTTGTGTTTTTAAATCAGGGTATAACTGAGCTGTCATATTAAGAGATACAGAACTTATAAAATATTACCCTTTTGTTAATACTTGGTGTCTAACCCATTAAACCAAAAAAACAGCATGCTTAGTCTCGAAACTGTTACCTATACATTTCCTAAGGTGCTGACAAGGAGAATTTGCTAACCAATCAAGAGCTGCTTTAGTTGGTGATCATTTTCTCTATTCTCATAACTTTAATGTAATGCAAGGAGAAATGATATATATGTCAAGGGATCTGAGCTTATGCTCCGTCTGGGTCTGTTTTGTTTTGGTATGCTTTGGTGGACTCTAAGGAATCTCATCCATGTAAAGCCCTGATGTCCTAGACCAGCTGGCTTTCAAGCAGACTTGATTTTTGTCCACTAAAATCTTCCAATAATCTTTAACTTCAAACAGGTTGATTGACACTGCACAAGGCTATCCCAACTCAGAGCCTCAAGTTGCAAAAGCCATTTCAGAGAGTGGAATCCCTCGATCAGAAATCTTCATCATGACCAAGCTACACCCCAGATTCCTAGGCTATGAGACGACATTAGAGGCCATTGAGATGTCTCTGCAATCTCTGAAAACAGACTACATTGATTTGTTTCTCATACATTCTCAGGAGTGCGATGACTTTCTCCTCATCTGTGGAGAAGGCAAGTCTTTTTTATAGTTATGCAGGGGTTTCATTAAGGGCCAGGCACCGGGCAAATTGACTGGTTGTGAGGACGGCTTTGCCACCTGATTTGACCATCTGGAGGAAAGTTTATCTTATAAAGAAGTTCAGTTCAAAGAGTTTTGCCTGCCTGTGAAAACCAGTTGCCCTCCTGCAAAAAACATTAATGAAACCCCTGGTTATGATTATTATTCATGATGTACTGTTTAGTACATTGGTGTTGTCCCAGTCTAATTCACCTGTTTCGATCTCTAACATCTAACCGCTTACTCCTCATCCCTGACCTTTGACCCTTGACATTAGACTCTTCACCCATCACTTTTGAACTCTGACCCTTGATCCCTCACCCTAACCCCTCACCTGATTCATGGTCCATCAATTGTTGAGTGGCCATGGTTCAAGTAGTTGCGCGTTAAACTTCGATCCTTTGTCTGATTTCTATAAAATAGTCAAACTTTCTATGCTTTTAGGAGAGCCCAAAGGCACATGGCAAGAGAGCTGGAAAGCCATGGAGGAAATGCAGAAGATGGGAAAGATACGCAGCCTGGGTGTCAGCAATTTTTACTTGCAAGACCTGGAAGAACTGGTTAAACTTGCTACAGTACCAGTATCAGCAACCCAAAACTGGTTTGATCCGTTTCATCAGGACAGGCAGGTTCGAAAGTTTTGTCAAGAGTATAACATCCGGTACATTGGGTATTCGACTCTTGGTAAGATTTTTGTTGAATGAGATATTTGAAATACCAGTTCCTTTAACCTTTTCTGCCTTAAACGTGCTTGTACTTTTGAACTCTTCATGATGCACAGTGTTTGCCATTTGCAATTTTGCTCAATTCTCGCCATCCTTTGATGTGTTGCTACCTTCCTATTAGTTTTGCTTGCCTTCTACGCAGTTTTATATCATGTGAAACCCGTATTTTGTTTTCACCTCTGAGCTGAAGGCAATTTGTGCATATCACAAAAAAAGAAGACTCAAATTTTGCCATGTAGAGGGAAAAGAGATGGGCATTGGTGAACCGAAAAGGTTTTAACAGAAGATGGGTTTTAAATCAATTAGTTTGACCACAAACCGTAAGGATGGTTGAACGAACCCGATCGTTCTTCGTTAACGCACTTACCGCTTTTCTGTAGGCACCCAATGGGTTTACTTCCACGGATTGCAGAAAAACCCTGTTCTCAGTTCATCGCTGATTTTGGAGATCGCCAGCCACTATGAGTTTGTTGCATCGCAAGTTGTTCTTCGCTGGGCTATCCATATGAACGTAACAGTCATTCCGAGGTCAAAGAACCCTCGCAACATATATCTAAATTTCAGGGCCTTGGACTTCTCCCTGAACGAAAATGAAATCGTGTATTTCACCAACATCACTGATTATGAGTACCATCCTCTGGAACAGAAAATAGACAAAGGGTTAAGTAAGTATGATAGAGAGAACAACGTCCGATAAAATTTGTAAACGGTACACTTTGTCCTCTGATGCAGATACTATGCGAGAAAATCAGTGCAAAAGGTGGGAAAATTGGTAACCGATGACAAGCGTAGGAAAACGTTAGTCAATGACAAGCCTCGGGAAAATTTAGCCAGTAATAAGTGCGGGAAAACTTTTAACCAGTGAGAAGTGTGGAAAAAAATTCTGTATTCGGCAACCTGCGCGGGAAAACTTGCAACTAATGACAAGCGCGGGAATTATTTTATCCAGTGAGAAGCGCGGCAAAACATGCAACCAGTGTCAAGCGCGGGAAAACTTTAAACTAGGGTTAACATTTCCACTCAGTGCGGACGATGAATTTTTTTCCTTGCAGTTTATTGTTGGAAATATGTTGACGGTCTCATAAGTTTCTTTTTTTAAAAAAGATTACGATAATACTCGTAACGGACTAACTTAACCCTTCGCAGGTTGCTCAGATAAGCATCCAAACTGTGAACAGTGGGCAACCTCAGGGGAATGCAGAACGAATCCAGACTGGATGCTGGTGAACTGCCAAGAAAGCTGCGGCCTTTGTTGTGAGCTGAACATATCAAAAATTACTTTTAACGTCTTGAATAGAGCAATATTAGCTAAGAAACATACATACATATGTTAATTGACCACTCCCCATGGGGGTTTTTCAGGGCCAATTCCCACCCGGCAACCACCCCAGGGGAGGACATCCATCACACCGTAATCTCGTGCGCGGAAAATTAACGTCACCTACCCCTAACCCTGTAGCAGACGGGACCTCCATTTATTCGTCCCCATCCGAGAAGACAAGAGTATCTAACGATTTCTTGATGTTATAGAAAGGCAGCATATTCTTCTCACATGTTTTAAGACCTTGAGTGTTGGTCCGGCCGGGGCTCGAACCCTTGACCTCCCGCACAACAGTCCAGCGCTCTATCCATTGAACTAACTGGGAGGCCTACATAAAATAATAATAATAATAATAATAATAATAATGATAATAATAATAATACTAATAATAATACTAATAATAATACTAATACTACTACTAATAATAATAATAATAATAATGTTTTTAATATAAGAGAAAAATCGAGTTTCCAGATGGGATTTGAACCCACGACCCTCCGTGATCTAGTCGGATGCTCTAACCACTGAGCTACAGGAGACTCTCTGGTGAGCAAGGGTCAATTAGTGGGTATTGACTGGAACCGCATCACGCGGCTACACAGCCAAACAACAGCTAGCGCATAGAAGCTCACTAACAGCATCACGCTGTCACATCAAAGCATCACATGCATTAAAGCATCACATGCAGCCAACCAGCCCCCAAAGTGAGCATGTAAAGATGAAGGGTCGTGGGTTCAAATCCCATCTGGAAACTCGATTTTTCTCTTATATTAAAAGTTGTTTTTTTTCATCTTTACATGCTCACTTTGGGGGCAGGTTGGCTGCATGTGATGCTTTAATGCATGTGATGCTTTGATGTGACAGCGTGATGCTGTTAGTGAGCTTCTATGCGCTAGCTGTTGTTTGGCTGTGTAGCCGCGTGATGCGGTTCCAGTCAATACCCACTAATTGACCCTTGCTCACCAGAGAGTCTCCTGTAGCTCAGTGGTTAGAGCATCCGACTAGATCACGGAGGGTCGTGGGTTCAAATCCCATCTGGAAACTCGATTTTTCTCTTATATTAAAAGTTGTTTAATAACGTTTTTCTCTGAGGTGAGGCACAGTGTCTCCACGGTGTACCATCTTTTCTTTAAGCGTGGCCGCTGTTATACCGGTAACTCATATGACGTTGCTTTAGGGCAGGTCATGAATAAACTACTTGGTGGAAATTTAGCTATAGATTTTCTGTAGGGATTAAGGGCCAGGTCGGGCGTAAATTTATTTTAAACTTTTTCTTTGATTTTTTTTTTTTATTATCGAACCGCTAAGGGCGATACACCACGAATGAAATGAGGGCTCAATCGATAGTTAACTCGAGAAATTGAGTGTTTTTGTTATTTAAAAATGTGATGGGCTTACAAACCACCATTTCCACTGAACATAATAATCTCTTATATCTATAAATATATATAAATATAAACTTAATTTTGCAGCGTTTATTTTTCATCCTCTTCTCTTTATAAGATGACGAGGACCTCGGTGATGCCTCAGTGATACCGCTAATGGTTTTTATTGGTTCTGAAGACCACTTCATGTATGCACTCGGCGCCACCAGCGGAACTGTCATCTGGAAATTCCGAACTCTTGGCAAGATCATGTCGTCTGCATCGCTCAGCCAGGACGAGGAGATCGTTTACTTCGGCTCCGTGGACGGTAAAGTTTACGCCCTTGGTACAGCCAATGGTTCAGTCGTTTGGACTCTAGTAACACAAGGTGCTGTTGTGGCCAGCCCAACTGTAAGTGTGAACGGAACTGTCTTCATCGGGTCACAGGATAAGCTGGTGTATGCTTTGGATGGTAAAAATGGATCTGTTGTCTGGAAGACAGACCTTGGCTGCCCTATTTGGGGTGCTGTCACTGTGGACAACCAAAGAGGACTTCTATTCGTCGGCTGCTCCACAGATCAGTCGAACGCAACAGACTCTCAACACAAACCTCATATTTTCGCCCTCGATGCCAACTCGGGCAAAATCGTTTGGACTTTTGACCAAGCGGGAAGCGTTTACGGCTCACCAGCACTTCTATCCAATGGCCAAAGCGTGTTCTTTGCTTCCCTGGACCATAATATCTACGCTTTAGACCGCGAAACTGGCAAACTGTACTGGTCATATGACACGGGGTCCGAGATAGAGTCCTCTCCAGTGATCAGTAAGTTGGACGGTACACTATACGTTGGCTTAATTAAGAATCAGTTGATTGCGGTCAACTCCGTGAATGGTCCTTTGGCGGGAAAATTGAAGTGGACGGTGAATACTGGCGGGGAGGTGGTGTCATCACCTGTCATCACGGAGGATGGGAGGGTGAGTGAGATTTGTTTCTAACACACTGGCTCAAGATGCCAACTCTATCAATTAGGATGGGTCGAAGTTCATTTAACAAAACTTCATAGAGCGCGGGAAAACGCGAGTCACCAACAAACCATTAGGTAAGGCTTTGCTCCTGATTGGTTGAACTGGTGCCTCTTTTTTCTAACCAATTATTAAGCATGGAGATGTCAAATGATTGCCGCCCAGTTCACCCAAGACACTCAATGAAAACCGCTTCAAACATCGAATTCGTTGCCCTCTTATCTCGTAAACGGATCTGTAGAATTAGCGAAATAAAAGTCGATGCGACATATAAAGCCTCGTTTTTCTAATCTGCGTAATTCGTCCTCTTAAACCACAGGTTTTCGTAGGATCTGGTGATGGGCGCCTCTTGGCACTCAACCAAACCGACGGTTCCCATTTATGGTCTCCAACAACAGGTGACTACATCGTGGCGTCAGTGGCTGTTTCGCGTGATAACGTCGTGTACGCCGCCAGCGCGGACAAGTTTGTTTACGCACTGCATGGTGATGATGGATCCGTTGTATGGAAGTTTGAAACTGGCGCTGCTGTTGTGGCGACTCCAGCTCTTTTCCCAGAACAAGCTATGCCGATTGGATGAACTAAATAGAAACGTTGATTTAATAGATAGAACTATAAAACAGCTTTTTTGAAGGCGAGAAAACTAAAGCTCTTTTTAATAAGTAAACGACGAGAATACGAGAAAGAATCGCAACCAATAAAAATTTGTAAAACGGTAAACGTGATCGTCGCTAAACGCGGGAAATCAAAATGCGTGCGACTAAGTTGTGAGTTGATTTGCTTTTTCTTCTGACTGATACAGTTATTTTGCGCGAATCTCGTACTAAAGTTTTTTCATTCTGTTTCTTTTGTTTTTTTTGTAGTTTTTTTTTTTTTCATTCTGTTTCTTTTGTTTTATTGTGTTTTCTTTTTGTGTTTTATTTTGTTTTCATTTTATGTTTGATTTTAATTCCATTAATTTTTCAGTGGAACGCTAAAGTACAATTATTTATATAAGAATATGATATATGACCGAACGTTTTCAGGAATTACTTTGTTGTAGAGTGAAAACGAACTGCTATAAGAAGTTGCAGAAATTACAATAAAAGAGCTATTTAATTTATCTTTATTAATAGCGCGGTCTTTCTGTAATTAATATAAGTCTTCGAAATAAAAGACATGGAATTAGAAAATCTGAAATGTTTCTGTAAGAAGATAAGCCCTTACCAGCCAGGCAACAGACAATCGAAATGTATGGTATCTTTAGCAGCTAGCGGACAGCGCCCGTGGGCGATTAGATGCGAGTCGTGTATTCTGATGCACTATTTGAGCGGGCGAGATGGGCTCATCTTGATTCTTATAGGTGGTTTGCAACCAATCTCTAGAGGCACAGGTAACAATGGTGAAAGGAATAAATGCTAGTGGACGAACAAAAGAAGCTAATGAGATACAATGAAATATATGAAGTTCATATATTTTGTACTGCGGTATTAGATACATATGATGCACGATCCCCGCAGTAGATAGCGCTATTTAAGCAATAGGTCAGGTCTGATTTTCGCTATATATTTCATTGTATCTGATTTATCACTTTCACGGGTTTATTACGAATCAACTTAACGGCCTGCTCCCAGTTGGCTTGTTAGCTCAATTGGTAGAGCGCTGCACTAGTATCGCAGAGGTCAGTGGTTCGAATCCCGTACAGGCCTGATTTTTTTCAGGTCTGATTTTCGCTATTGCTTAAATAGCGCTATCTACTGCGAGGATCGTGCATCATATGTAAAAGAAGCTAATGAGATATCTATTGTTTACGTCCACCAACATGGCGGCAATGACGTAACGTGCAAACCACCCATAAGAGAAAAATGTCGTGGGCGTTCATGAACTTTTGTTCCTAAAGTTAATATTGATCAAGGATATATTTTGTTGCTATGATAGAGCTCTATCTCAGAATTATTTTAGTTTCTCAGATCATAATATCAATGAGATCTTTAATCTTTGCGCAACCAACCACTTCTTTTTCAAAATCAATGAGCTGCATACAAATGGTGCGTATTAACTCTGTTTAATTTGTTACAAAACACACCTGGAAGAACCCAATCAAGCTACATTGTTACATGGTTGCGTATGTCATCGAAGGAGAACTATGAAACATCACAATTCATTCAAATCTTCTCACTAGGAAAATTTCACCTATAAATTATTCCAGTATCAAGTTTGAGAATCGACTTACATCCAATACTCAATGCCCCATGATGAAATTGAAATTAAATATTTTTTGGATAAGGGTAATTCAGATTTAGAGGAATTAGAATAATTTGCCTAATCCACGTAGTGGCACTTTGGTTCAATTGCTATACGAAACAGCTTGTTACTAACTCGTGGATCTAGAGGCAGGTGCAATTTCGTTTTCTAACAACGCATATTAATTCTTGTCTTCATTTTCTCTCAGTTTCAGTTGACTTAAGTTTGCTGCAAATAAGCCATTTTTTGTCTACCTTCCTCGTTGAAGATATTTACTGACAATTAAAATAAAAGAGCGGTGCTCAATTCTGTTGAACACTTTCTTCCAAACTGCCCCGAGAAAAATCGAAGAACGCTGTCGACCTGAGAGAGAAATTCTAATTTGTTGAGCCTCCACAAATTAAAGAAAAAAAAAATTAGGCGGAGGGAACGATTTTAAAAATTCATATTTCTCTAATTTTGAAACAAAAGAAGCATTCAGAAATTGAGTTGAGAAAAAAGCGAAATTTCTTAAGCTGAAAAAGATGACAATTAAATTTAGAAAACGAAAACAACCAATTTCCAAATCGCTTTATTTATTTTTTTTATTAAGAGCGCTTTTATTGTCCAGCTTAAAGCATGAAATAAGGGTTTCACCTTCGACACTTTTTCTCATTTTTATTTTTTAGACAGTTATTCTAGTTAACCTTATTAAATCGGTGTGGGATCCCGTAGCTACGTAAAAGCGCTCTTTGCATCAAATGATTGCGTCATTTTTTGAAGTAGCGAGGAAATCACCCACACATCCCAGGATATTAATGTCTTTGCTTTTTCGTGTGACGAGTTTTCTTGAATATTCAAATGAACTACATTACACAAGATATCATCATACCGCTGAAGTACTCTTTCCACTTAATCGTTCTTCCGACGTTAATATGACAAATTGTATTTATTTAATTTCCCTTTGGAGACAGTGATTATCTCGCCCCAGGCTCAAGAATAGCTGTTGCTTTTGATGCAAGTGTGTGAACTTCGTTAGTTTCCATCATTAATTAGTTTTGTCCCCGAAAAATTCCCACATAAAATCAAGAAGTAAATCCAAAGTTTGTCGTCCTTCGAGTGTCAGTCAGTTTGTTTCAGTTTGATTGACGTTGATAAACCCTCCCCACGAAGCGTGACGGTTCATCAAATCAGCGAGTATAAATTTAATTTCCGGAAGCCAAAATAGTGACAGGTAATCCCACATCTCCGCTTAAACACCTCTCTTACACTTCTCCATCCTCTAACCTTGTTATAAATAGGTCTAACACGCACTCTGAGGATAAAGAGGCAACATCCTCGCAACAGCGATGTCTTTAATCGGATTGTACCCGTGTTCGAATATTTCTGCTCCAACAGCCTTGAGCATTACATCTGCTACGTTTTGTTCTCTACTCACCGTCACAGCTACCACAGGCAACGTCCTGGTACTTCTTGCCGTAATTATCGATCCAAATCGCAATCTACGATCGCCATTTAACTTCTTGGTGGCTAATTTAGCGGCAGCAGATCTGATCGTTGGCTGTGTTGCGCTTCCGATGTCAGTGGAATTCTACATTCGCGAATCGCTAACGGATAAAATAACTCTCCTTCCGAGAGATGATGCTCGACGGGTCAGTTCCTTCATCTCTACGACAGCGTCACTGTTTAGCTTAGCTGCTTTGACTGTGGACAGATTTATCGCAATTACAGATCCGTTGAAATACAAGATCAAATTGACTACAAAGCGAGCCGCCATAGTTTCGCTTGTTCTATGGGTCGTTTCAATTGCCTTTCCGTTTCTTTATTTTAAAGTCGGTTATTTGAACTATCAATTTGTCTTCGCAAATACAGCGGTAGTAGCCACGTTCTCCGTCATGTGCCTTACTTATATGAAGGTTTTCAAAAGCTTTAAAATACAAGTGAAGAACTGGGACATTTTACACGATGGTCGTGACGGTGACAATCACGTCAAAATGAGGGCAATCAAGTGGGAAAAGAAGATCACAAAAACTTTTCTTATCATGCTCGCGCTGTTTATTTGCTGCTTTCTCCCGTCTTTGTTATTGATCTACGTGATTAGCTTCTGCGGAAGTTGTAACTGTGTATTTATTCACTGGGCAAGAGATTTAAATTACATTTTAATCATGGCCAACTCAAGCATGAACCCCTTTGTTTTCGCATGGCGTCTCGAGCCGTACCGTAGGGCATTCTCAAAGATCCTAACTTGTGGAAAAATCGTCGCAAAACTGCGTTCGGTTTCTTTGCAGATGAGCCAGTCCATGAACTCGCTATCGTTGGGTCCTACAGTTTCAGGAACTCTCACCACCACGACTTCAAGCGACAATCCAGTGTAGTTCAGCTAATTTTCCTTTTTTTCTTTTTATTCAGTTCTTCTTTTTGTAAACGATACATTGTTATTGACAGTTTCCTGAGGTCAAAAATGTTTTGTCAGAGACGTAACAATACACCCGATTGTCGCTGATAATAGATACCAATAGTCGATAGTATTTTTCACTTTCAAGATTTGTTTTCGGAGATAATGCACAAAAATTTAAAACGGGTCACCATTACTGTAAGATTGGCAATCTATCTTTCTAGTATGTAATATCGATATTAGCAAATGTGATATTTTGGGAATGATTGCCACCTATGTAAACAGTTCTCAAAGATATACCAGCTTGTTTTTGTGTCTTTTTTTTTTTTTCCCACGCCAAAATGCTTTTCCCGGATCTGCTGAAAAAAAAAAAATCTGTCAAGATCAGTTGAAAATACGACAGAAATATTTTGGTTTGTATATAGGACTCATATAAGGCCATTGCCATCGAAAAACATGCTGGTTCCACGCAGTATTTTTTCAATTGACAGCACCCACTTCATTTACACTCGTCATTTATTCAGGGCACTATTCAGTCCGATATTAAAAGCTTAATATATTGAGTGCGGTATTCCGTTCTGCATATGAAGTAAGTAGGTCTTGGAGACTATATAATGGTGTTTGAACAATATAACAAAGGTTATTCAAATTAAGTCTTCTAACTTAGAGATGATTAGAACTGCCAACTTTTCAGTTGGCTTCAACTGACAACCTTGTCAGCTTGTTAACTTGGTAGAGCGCTGCACTAGTATCGCAGAGGTCAGTGGTTCGAATCCCGTACAAGCCTGATTTTTTTCAAGTCTGATTTTCGCTATTCCATAAATAGCGCTCTCTACTGCGAGGATCGTGCACCATACGAAGTTTTCAGATTGTAAAACATGGAACAATTAGCCAGTTGTATTTCCCTTTGGGTATATTAAAAGTCTAGGAATACTTTCTTTGTAGTTTTATCGTTTGTTTACACCTGCAAAAATTTTTTATATTTCTTACGTGTATATATACATATATTTACTGTATTTCATTCCATTCACTTGACAATGACCGAAGCACGGTCGAAACGTCGTGTTTTACCGTTGATTTTTATCGTCAAAAGTTTTAAGAAACCCTTGCTTCCAGGAGTAAAGGTTTACGATACTCAACGGGCCACTGGAAGTCAAGTCAAAGAGCACGTCATTCCATTATTGCGTCTGCAGAGTAAAGGGCAGTGAATAATCATGCAGAGAGAAGGGGTCCCTAAGTAGGATTTCTGAGATGCGGACGAGGAGGAATTATAGTACACTAAAGGAGAACAGGGATATTCTGTCAACCCCCGAAACCGCGGCTCTGTTTCGCTGCCCTGTTAATGGTAAATGACAGTGACCTATTGAAGTTACGGAACTATTTCTGGTATAAACTAAATAAATGATAAGGTTTTACTTTTAGCTTCAACATAAGAACATAACAGCTTTGAAATCTGTCAAACTCTACTGAGCGGGTAAATACCCGATAAGGTCAAATAAGGGAATACCCTCCCCGCCCCCGCCCGATTTGTGTCCTTTTTCTTCCGATAATAAGAGAAAGAGGGGGTTGCTAGGATTTTTCAAAGTGGAGTTAAGAATTTTCGCGCACCTTACGTAAATTGTACGAAAGCTAAGCAGGGAATTCCTATTTCTGACTTCAGAAGCTTTTATTTGAGTCATCACAAGAACCCAGTCATCACGGCCCCTGCAACTACCTTTGTTCTAAATGGATACACTTTACTAAACATACTTGACAACATTAATGAACGGGATGTACGCCCGCGATGATCAACGCCGAGAGAAACAATATGGCGTCATCCGGTGATAATGCGAGAGTTAAGGTTTGTTAACGTTCTGGTAGAATAATCCTCAGCTTTCTCTCTCTTTTGATTGATAATATTACAATTTTTTTGTTCTTTAAAGGGTATAACAATCATAAAGCCTGTAATATTTGGAAATGTGTCTCATTACTTTGGAAAGAAACGCGAAAGCGATGGCCACACTCATGGATGGACAGTTTTTCTTCGCCCTTTCAAAAACGAGGTCGGTACATCTGTCAAATTTATCCCCAGTGGACCTAAAAATTGAATTGTTCAAAATGTGATTACTTTTTGTAGGACATGTCCAGTTACGTAAAAAAGGTCCACTTCAAACTTCATGAAAGTTATGCTAATCCATTAAGAGGTAAGAAATTTCGATTGGCAAGGGCTTGGGGAAATAAAGGATAAGACATGCAATCAGACAGACAGACTGATTTATAAACAGATATGGGATGGATAGAAAGACATACAGAGAGCCTCAGATAGACAGACAGTTAAACAAGCCACATGGAAGAATTAAAGGTTTAAGTTTCTAAAGAATCTGTGATGCTGGGTTGGTGGGAGTACCAAGGTAATTAAGGTTTTAAAAGCTGAGTTTATAATGTAGACTGACCACTGTGAATTGTTGCAAAGCTGACACTTTGAGGGTTTGCCCTTCGTCATTCACTCTGCTCTTAATGTCAGCTTTGAAACTCTTTACGATGGCTAATTTTTAGTAATTAAAAACTGAATCATCGGATAATGCAATTGAAGACTTTTTATTGGCTTAGCCATTATGGTATGTGAGCCAATATACCATAATCTACAAATATGGTAAGCGTATGCATCAGCTTAAAATGAAAAGGGAGCTAAAAAAATTTAAGATTTGGTAAGATTTATCTAATATCTTGGGGGCGTTTTTTCTAATAAGACAATTATTCCACTCACGCTTGTTGGATATGAGATGATTATAACCAACTCAGTGCTACGCGTCTTGTTGATTATCTATCATCTCATATCCAACATGTGCTTGTGGAATAATTGTTAATTATCAATTCAGTTGGTAAAAAAAAAAAAAAATCACATGGAAGAATTGATAACTATATGGAGTTTGATGTAACAAGTAGACAGAGTGAAAGATGGACAGACAGATACATAAAGAAAAATTTTGATAGGTACTGAAAGCAAAGTAACAATATTTATGCACAATTCCCATTCTAATGTCAAAAAAAAGCCATAACCCCCAAGGTAATTTATTGTTTTCGTTGTATTAAGTATTTGATATCTTTTCATTGTATGTATTGTAACTCATGAACATGTGGTTGGGAATCCTTTTGCCATAGAGGGCCAGCCTGTTAACATTTTGATTTCACTAATGGGATTTAAAGTGCGATGCTCAACTAATTCACCGAAAATTTTCGAAAAAGTAGCTGAGGAGTCTCTTGGCTGAGACAAAATGCTACCTCCTACCAGCCACAAAATTTTCAAAAAAAGTATTTCTTGTTTTCACCATTGATTTCTTTATGCAAGAACTGTTTACATAATAAAGTATGGAGTTGTACAGAAATCATGTAATCAAAATTGTATAGATGTACAACTGGACATAAGAGATTTAATGCATTATCCCACTTGTGATTAACATGTAACTTCTCCCTATAATATCCACACATTATCCAGAAAACTGGTGATGAGAATACTCAAACTTATCAGGAAGCTGTTATCTTGATCTAACACCAAATTCTCATAACTTGTTAACAAGGAAATATTTGGAAGAGGGGTACATTTAACAATCAGATCTTGGGAGTTAAAGACTTAACAGACAGATAGGTAGATAGATGAGAGAGGATGGACACGTAGCCTTCCTGTTTAATTCTTCTTCTATTTTGTAACCAACCCTTGAATTGAAGCAGCTTTATCTTAGCTTTGTTTGAATTGAAACTTTGCTTCTTTTTTTTTGGACTTGGGAATTAGAGGAGGGTGGTATATGGTTTACATGTGATGTGTGATTAAGGCTAAAATTGATTCGCGATCCTTGAATTTACAGAAAGATGAGCACAATTTGGGACTTTATGAACCAGTAAGAGGCATAATTTGCCTCCAGAAATAGATGTGATCCATGAATTTACATTTCATTTTATGAAAACCTCAAGATTTCCCTGAGACTTCATTCACAAGAAAAGAGATATGAAGTTTTCTCTATTATCAATATATTTAGATTCTAACATGGCTCTAAGGCGAGGGGGAATAGAACAAAAGAAATTGATTTTTCATCACTCAACCTCTATGTGATTTCTTGTTTAATTCTCCTAAGCTTTGGAGCTAAGTTTAAATTTTAATATATCAAAGATAGGTTATTTGTGATGCGTGAAATGTTGTTTAAAGTATATGTGATGCATTAATTTTTCTAATATTTGTGCATGGAACAGGTGGTGCTTTGCCATAGCAGTTAACAGTAAGAGTCATGAACTGGCATATACTGGTACTTACCAAGATAATTTTTTTTTTCTTGATACAGTGGTAACAAAGCCTCCATATGAAGTTAATGAGTCAGGTTGGGGAGAATTTGAAATACAGATCAAAATATTTTTCATGGACCAAAGTGAAAGACCGGTTAGTTTGTTTTCTACATAGACCTCAGAGTGCTTAATATAAAATTGTAATTTACTGAAAAAAATGATGTGTCACCTTAAATTTTCCTGAAACATTTCTAATTCCTAAATCATTGCACAAATTTTTGCACATACACATTGTATTTCTAGGTTATCTTATGTTGTTTTGTGATGAGCGTTTAAAGAAAACAAATTTCAAACTTTTATGGTATGTGAGAGGAGCAATACCAAATTACTCTAATTGATAAATAAAGGGTTTCTGTATTGTAGAATCATTTTTGCCTGGATTTCTCTCTCCATAATATCTTTAGAGTGGGTTAACCTGCAAACAGGTAGTGATAATACTCAAACTTATCAGGGAGGCTGATAGTTTCTAAAGAAATTGTTTGGGGCTGCGTCAGTGGGGGTAACAAAATAATTTGGATTTATCAAGAAAGTTGAAATGGTAAATTAGCCACTGTAATGATTACAAGAGCTTTAGAGCCTTAGAGTCTATGTAGAAAACAAGAGCGTTAGCCCTTCATCGGAGCGAAGGGCAGGTAGAAATTGTTATCTTGATTAAACACCAACTTCATGTAACTAATTTACAAAGAAATGTTTGGCAGCGAGAGGGGAGAATTCACAACCAGATCTTAGGAGTAAAGCATTAACCGAAGTGTTCATCTTCAAATTACTGTGGATTTGCTCTTCCTTAATTTCTTGCCTTTGTTTTTAATCTAATGTATCTTGCTATTTTATTTTGCAGCTCATCAAAGAGTTTGTTGTACTCTTTGTTTTTAATGCCTATATTTTATGTGAAGTTTCTTCTGGGGTTCAGCTTCAGGGTTAAAAAAAGTTTTGTGTGGTAATTTTTTTTCTACAGGTGACGTTCTATCACCTTCTGAAGCTCTTCCAAACAGAATCTGCTCTTGCCTCAGGAAAAAAACAATTGGTTTCAGAATTCTATGATGAGATTGTAAGTAGGGTTTTTGCATTTTGCTGGTTTTTTTTTTCTAACTGGCTTGTGTATTTTAACAGTTGATCATCTTACCAGTAATCCATATGCTTTTGCAGATTTTCCAGGACCCCACACAGATGATGCATCAGTGCTTACTCAGTGCAAGACAGCTACAACCCATAAAACACGAGTCTGACTGTAAGAACTTTATTTTGGAATTTTTTGAAATTTTCTGGGTCTGGGACAAGGTAGCAAATAGAGTAGGCATATTTCCCTAGCTCTCTGGCACAAATAAAAGGAGACAGATGAATGCTTGCCTAATACTGCAAGATAATACAACTAGCTTGACTTATTTGACTTTGTTCCGGCCATAAGACCACAACACATTTATCGATTAGCTTAACTTTTAAACAATGTCTTTTCTAACATAAGTAAATACTGTAAGGTAGATTGACATGTAGTTCTGCTTTTTAGGCAGCATAAAATTGAAATCACTTGGTACTTTACCCTTTCTCTTCCATGAGTGACAAAGACAGAATTTCTCCTTACTATATCAAATACAATATCACTGAGATGGCGAACAATGAGAATTAGAAAAATATCAATTACGGGATTACCATTTGATCCAACACTAAATTCTCGGGGCAAAAATTCCTAATAACGAGTAGAAGAAAGTAAGGAGAATTTGTAAAGAGATTTTGGGAGTGAAAGGGTTATTTAACTATAGTTCAACCAAACTCTCAGGCCTCAAACATGCTCCAACATGATAACTAAGTACCAACACAGAAAATTCAACCTCAGTATGGATTTTGTGTGGGAATTTCTGTGGATACTTAAGGGATGTTATTCAATAATCTGAAATTTTACCTTTTTCTGCTTTGCAGGGGCTGAAATCGAACAAAGAACTACTGCTTCCATAGGTGCAGCTCGTCAAAAGATTGGCAAAGAAATCAGTGAGTTAAATGAAAAATTGAAAGTGTGCAAGGATGCTATACAACAAATGAAGGCTGAGATAGCCAAGCTAGAACAACAGGAGATTGAAGGACCAGAACAAAGCACAGCACCAGCTGTTGTACAGTGAGAGAAAAAAAAAGTGCTGTCTTCTGCAGCCTTCTTTCATGAGAAATCTGAACAGTTCCATTTGGTGTTTGGAAATAACATAAGTGTCGTCCAAACTTAAGAGCCATTGATATTTCTTGAGCTGCATACAACAGCTTCAATATATAAAAAACTGGCTCTGCCTATCATTTTTAAATTATAATAGTCTAGATCTGAGTTGGTAAGGTGAAAATGAAGGTGTAATCAATAGGCAGTGAAGATGTGCTTCTTACATAGTTTTGGTTTCTCAAAGAACACTCAGACAAATCCTATGCAGCTTTGATACAAAATATCCAATCTGCTACATAGATCTTGAGGATCTGAACAGTACAGCCCTTTGAAAAATATGATTCAAGTTGATTTAAAATTAATTAATAGGTACAACTCCTTTCCTTATTGTTTTCTAAATGTTCACAACTTCTCAGAAATATTCTGAGATATGTCTGAACCATTGACTTACTGAAGAGACAAGGTAACTGTTGCATTTTTCTATAACCTTCCTCTTCTAAACATCGTATGCAAAGGGTAAAAAGTTGAGGCTCTCTGAACTCAAACAAGTAATCATCTCAGCAGATGAAAAAGGCATTGGCACTTCTACATCAAAGCTATATGGTTCTGGGTCTTTAAAGTTAATATAAATCGACAAGTATTTCTGTAATCTCTCTCTGTAAATGTGGTGCAAGAGCAAGGTTTGTTAGACTTATTACAATAATCAGTGATAGCTCTTAGTAAAGGAGATCACGGGAATTGGCACAATTCCTGAGTTATGTACCCATTGAATCACGATGCAAGGTACAGAAGTCTATTTAACAATTATTCCACGAGCGTGCGTTGGATATGAGATGATAGAGAGCCAACAAGGCGCGTAGCACCGAGTTGGCTATAATCATTTCATATCCAACAAGCGAGAGTGGAATAATTGTTTTATTAAAAAAACGCCCCCAAGATATTAGATAAATCTTCTTGACTTTATTTTGTGAGAAGAAACCAGATTTAACAATGTACAGATATTAGATTATGGTATATTGGCTCATATACCATAATGGCTGAGCCAATAAAAAGTCTTGAATTGCATTATCCAATAAACCAGTTTTTAATAAACATCATTTAGACTAAGTGCATTGAAGAATAAAATAAGTTTTACAACAACTGTTCCCAGAGTGATGCTCACTAGTTTAGTTAGAGATCCCAAACCTAGCAAGGGGACGATTTTTTACAAATCATCTAGCTAGTGCACAAAAGCTCCAAGGTGCATTTTTGACAAATTCAATTGTCAAGTGGCAAATGGATTCAGGTTTCATATTTCATATTTCATAGGATCTAACGAAATAGTAATTGAATTACAGCAGATCTGCAGACTTGCATACCCCTTCAAGACAAGAAATGTAATGTAATTGGTGGAATGTTATACCAAGGGTGCCCTTTGGTGCAAATTTGACTCTTGTCCATGATGGCCAATTTGTAATGCTTGCCAAAGATCAAATTAGATCAGATAACTTTATTTAATGAGGGTAAAAACACTTTACAGTTAAAACTGATAAAGTGGGGGTATGCCAAACTGCTGCTGTGGGTTTGAATAGCTTCAAACTGGCCGATCAATTTAAAGATTCTTGCTGGATTGATTCCTCAAATGCAGAACTCTTATAGAATATTTCTAAAAAAAATTAACTGGTTTTTGCGATGCAGAGTCTTGAAGCAAGGAGACATGGTTTAGTCTGAGAATCAAGCAATTTTCAAGAGTGGATCAGTCTGACAAAGCCTTCCTGCGTTCTCTTCTGAGTGCGGGCATTAGTGGGACTAGACCTCAGCTGAAACGTGATGAAATGGCCTGAACTTGGTAACAGAGGACCAAAGTAGCAAAAACAACACTATCTGAAGGTTGGGGTTTATTTGCTTCCTTATTTACAGAATTATAAAGTGTAGCTTAAACTCCCCTACAAAGCTTTATAATATTATTCTTTCATGGAGAGCTTGGGTTTCCTGTGGTTAAACACATACCTCAAAATTCTGATTTGAAGGCCCGCCCTGCTTTTAAGCCTCCCTTAAACATCAACAGTCTTCAAAATAAATTCGAGGAGCTATCTAAAATCATCCAAAGACTAAACATACACACTATGTTTGTGAGTGAAACCAAGATTGACTCATCATTGCCAAACAACCAATTTACCCAGAGGCAGCCCAAGCTCTCTCTGAGAACCACACAAGGAACACAATTTGCATATTTATAAGGATTTGTATGGGATTTTCTACAAGATCTCCATAGAGATATTGAAAAGTGAAAATATTAAATAGAAATGGCTTACCTTATTCCATACATGTGTCATTTGCTCCTGGTGTCGTTATTTTACCGATTTCACTTGATTTAAGTAGTTTTTCTTAATCCTGGTTTTCTACCACATAAAGAGAAAATCCTTGTAGAAAACCAGGATTTAAAAAAAACCGCTTAGATCAAGTGAAATCGGTAAAATATCGACACCAGGAGCAAACAACACACGTATGGAACAAGGTAAGCCATTTTTATTTAATATTTTCACTTTTAACTATTTCTGTGGATATCTTGCAGAAAATCCCATACAAGTCCTTATAAATATGCAAATTGTGTTCCTTGTGTGGTTCTCAAAGAGAGCTTGGGCTGCCTGTGCTCATTCCAGTCCTAATACTCTCAAGTCCAAAGTGGCGGGCCCCATTGGCATCATCTCGTGTCTCGTGTGGAATATTTCATTTAAACAGCAACAATTTTTTGTCATCCACCTCTTCTAACTGTGGATTCCCTCTTTGTTGGATAGTTCCATTTGTTCAGTTGTAAAGTACTTCAGATCTCTGGTGGATCACAAGTCACCTGGACAGTGCTCACTGCGGCACGTAAGCTTATGTATGCAAGGTCATGCTCGCGTAGTGATGAGTATTTGCGAGAGCTATTCAGCCTATTCAAAGGTCAGACGTGAATCATCTTTTAAAGATCGTTTTATTCTTAGCTTAATGGTTAAGGCCGGGTTAACGTCACTTTATTTTCAAGTAAAAAAGGGCCTGACAAAATAAAAAGACTTTGTATGCTTGGAGTATGATACGTATGGAAATATGGCCTAACAAACATAGATCAGAGAAAATTCAAGCATCTTTAAAGAATATTGTCGTATCTAGGTCAGAACATCATCATTTTTGCTCTATGATGGGTACTAGGTTTTCAATTATTACCTTACTTTATTTTGCTAAACCGCTAGGTGTTTGTAATGCTAATCAGAGGCCTTCTTAGCGCATTTATCAGCTATGAGTCGAGGTGTTTCTAGATAATGACACTGATTTGGCTTTGATGTTTCATTTTCACTCACCTAATACAAATTTAAGGCCTTATGTCAATAATTTGGTCTGTCAATAGCATGAATTATGCTGAAAACTCCATTTTGCTTGGACTTAGGGAGCATGGAGAGTTTATGCCAAAGGCCTAACAAATCTTAATAAGCCAAATTTTTCTCAACTGATTTTCATAAATGGGGCACTAAAGTAGATACTGGATTTGGTATAAAAGTTATGCAAGGAGGCAGGTTAGTGTAATTGTTTTTTGAAAAATGGTAATTTTGGGTAATGATTTTGACCTCAAATTTGACCTAACTTTAGCCCCAGGTGCTTCTCTGTCTAACCATTTGAGAACAAAGTTATAGTTATGAAGTAAAAGGTCCACCATAGCAGAGTTCATGGTCAAATTCGTTTGGCAGCAGAATTTACCAGTGGAGTTTTACAGCACTTTCAAAATGCCAACTAGAAGGATGAATTTTTGGTGCTTCACAGGCCTTAAATGAGACCCCCCCCCCCCCTGAAACTCCAGAACAAACAGTCAGAGAAGTGAGCCAAAGTGAATTTTGAAATATCTTATCATGCTCCACTTTTGTGCCAAGTTTCAGCCGAATCGGTTGACCACCACCTCTGGCCTCTGGAACACTTTCTCAGACAGGGACACTTAAGGCAATTAAGGAACTACTTCCATCTGACCCTGTCATCCATCGCTGTGTTGTCGATTTTGAACTGGCAATATGGTCTGCGGTGCAGTCTGTTCTTGCAGATGTGGAGATAATGGAATGCGTGTTCCATTGGACTCAAGCTCTGTGGAGGAAGGTAATTACAAGTTACAGAATATGTAACATCACATATGTAATGTAATTGACATCAACCCAGGAATAGACCCAGGCCCCTCACAAGCTCGGTCATACCATCAAAGATATAAAATTCTGTAAATCATACTAACTTTTTCCCATTTTTCTCAGGTGCAAGAGTTGGGTGTGACCATGGCATATGATAAAGATGATGGGACCCACTGATTCATTCATTCCCTGATGGCTTTACCATTCCTGCCGGTGCAAGAGATTGAGGCACAGTTTGACTGTATACATCAGAATTGTCTACCTGGCCCACTAGAAGACCTAGTCAACTACGTTGAGACCACCTGGATAAATGGCACTTATCCGCTGGAGTGCTGGAGCATATATGGGCAGCCAATATGGACCAACAATGCATGACTTAGAGGGCTACCATAATGCCCTCAACAGAAGAGCAGGTGGCCGCCAGAACCTCCCCTTCTACATGCTGGTTGAGCCTCTTCACAAGGAAGCTGGACTCAGTCCAATCCAAACCCTTTATTTTGCTAGCCGCTTGGTGTTTGTAATGCTAATCAGAGGCCTTCTTTGTGCATTTATCAGCTATGAGTCGAGGTGTTTCTAGATAATGACACTGATTTGGCTTTGTTTCATTTTCACTCACCTAATACAAAATTAAGGCCTTATGTCAATAATTTGGTCTGTCAATAGCATGAATTATGCTGAAAACTCCATTTTGCTTGGCCTGAGGGAGCATGGAGAGTTTATGCCAAAGGCCTGACAAATCTTAATAAGCCAAATTTTTCTCAACTGATTTTGATAAATGGGGTACTAAAATGAGACGGCATTTGAAAATCTTTGTGAAAGAGGTCTTGTTTCGAGATGATAAGCAACCACAAGACACAAACCGACGATACTTCCCTAGGACATCTGACCTACGCACGCACATGTATCGAGCTACGGTTAAAAACCGCTTGTCAAGAATCTCATAGTTAGTAGGAGGGACTGGTTATGAAACCCGGTAAACATCAAAGGGTTAAACACTAGCGCGGTCGGTGATGTTGAACAGACCCGTCACGTGACTCTGACCGTGCACAAGTTCATTCAAGATGGCGGACGGTGTAGACGATCTGTTTGTGTAGGGAGAAGATTTTGAAGCGATCTTGGGTATTTTGGAAGACGATGACGAAGTAGAAGAACAGTTTTCCGTCGCAGTTAGAAATGTAAGTTCAAAAAGTTGCAATTTCGAGTTGTGATTTCGCACTACTGAGCTTAAATTTGCCACAGATGGGCTACTCGACGCGTGCACAAACGAAATTCAACAAACGCTGGTTTAAAAACCGTGCTTTTATATTGCCGTTTCTTCGAAGGCAATCTTCTTTAGGGCTCCTGCCAAAACAAGAAATACTAATGAAAAGCTTCTAAAGAGCTCAAATCTCCGGAATGTAGTGATTTCTCGAAATTATTTTAAGTGGTAAAGCTTGTAATTGATGGAGCTTCGCGGCTTCACGATACTCTCAATCGAAAAAAGTGGCCACCGAATGTTTATTTTTAAACTCTTAAGTAGTTTATTTATTTTATAATGGTAATTTTTGTAATATCTTTGTAGGCTCAGCGTCAAGAAATTGTTTGTCATGACTGCAGAAAGAAATACAATACAAGAGGAGGTTGTGACAGACACAGGGCTACAAAATACAACAATCAACAGGAAGGATTGGAGCAGGTGCAACAGTTAAGCCTGAGTGTTGTTGCAGAAATAATTGACCGTGCTGTCTGCAGTGTTAAGGAAAGGAAAGTTTTTGCAGAAAATTTAAGGAAGGAGCTCAGCAATTACTCATACCAACAGCTACATATTTTACTGACCGCTTCAACAGAGTTAAACTGGGACCAGTAGTGAGCTCCTGGGAGAGGGTGTCAAGGGGATGCCCACAGGGATCTGCATTTGGGCCGTTATTATGGAACATTTTTCAGAATGATCTAACTTATGACATTAATACAAACCTTAATATGTATGCAGATGACCACCAGTTTTATGATATGAGCAGTAATCTAGCTGATGTTCATGCTAATCTGACAGTAAGTGCTGAAGTAGCTTCCAACTGGTACAGTTCCAACTTCCTTAAAGGAAACTTCGACAAGTATCGAACCTTAACACTTGGTAATAAATGTGATCATAGTATGAGAATTGTTATTGGAGACGTAGAAGTTAAATCAACTGCCTGCCTGAAATTGCTTGGAGTATCAATAGACAATGATCTCCGATTTGCTGAACATATTACTACAAACTGTAAGAAAAGCAGCCAACGTGTAGGAGTCTTAATGAGACTCAGAAACTTAATACCTACTAGCACCAAGTTGCAATTGTTTAAAGCTGCCGTTCTTCCTTATTTAACTTACTCTCATCTTGTTTGGCACTTCTGTCGTGCTAGTGACAGCAGAAAACTCGAACGCATACAGGAAAGGGCACTTAGAGCCATCTATTGCGACAAAACGTCAAGTTATAACACACTATTGGGTATGGCTAATCTATGTACTTTACATAACAGAAGGTTACAGGACATGGGCTACTCTCATGTACAAGGTCAAGAATAATATATGTCCTAAGTATATTGCTGACCTATTTCGGAGGTCTGATACGAAATATGCCCTACGTAGCAAAGAATTTGTTATTCCTAGATTTAATACAGCAACATATGGTAAGCACTCTATCAGATATACTGGACCTAAGTTATGGAATATTGTACCTAAGAACATTAGAGATCTGCCAACATTATCATCTTTCAAGATAAATATCCGTAAGATTGATCTAAATACTTTACTGACCGATAATTACTGTACCAACTGTATTTTATGCAGTACTTAATGTAAAAAAGTTTTTTTTTAAAGTACATTTTATCTTGTACATATTGTAAATATTTTAGCATGTTAACCAATCTTAGTATTTTTAGCTCAATTAGCATTTTAACTTTAATTAATATATGGATTTAGTCATTTTTAATTTATTTTGTAGTGTCCCCATTTAGTGGTTATGTACTGCTATTTTAGTCTGACACTTAAATAAAGGTATTCATTCATTCATACAAGAAGACAGCAAAGAATTCTCTGCTATAAAAGCAATCTATGAAGGATATACAAGAAATGGAGCTGCAGAAAAGTTTTATGGCAAATATTATGCAACAGTTGCCATAAAGTCAACCCAATTTATCCGTGGACTTTCCAGGAATGCAGCAACACTACTTGCAACCAAAGTTGCCGACTGTTTGCTGACATACTCTAAGCATTAAAAACACTCTACTAAAAGCAGTCATAATATAAAAACTGTGTTGTCAGATAAGGAGAAAGCTGGGATGCAATATCTTGGCGGTTATGTTCTGCACAACTTATACAAAAAACATGGATGAACTAACTCAGTGAGAGCCAACAAGCTATGGCAATACTGAAAGCTGCAAAACTGGAGAGCATAACTGACTCTGGCCAGAAACTTGTTTCAGCTTTGAATTGTGGGGGACTTTGGTCAATTACTCAGCCTGCACAGCAAATATTTTTAAAAACAGAATGTCATTTTAGGCAATTCACATCAAAGCCTGATTTGCAAATATTGGATATTTCTGGCATCACTAACAAAGCAACCAGTGATAGTGACATCCTTGCTAACTACAATTTGATGATATCAGATGCAGAACTTGAACCGGACAGTCATGTTTGTAAGGATGTCTTGCGTGGCATTGTTAGTCTGTATGTACATGTACGTTCGTTCTCTTTTGCCAAGGATGTCATTCAGCATTACAAGATCAAAGCAACCCAAACCAAAGCAAGGGCTTTACGCAAGAAAATTAGTAGAAGTTGTCAAGGTGATGACCAACAAAGGCAGGAATGAGACTGTTGATTCACATTTCTGATTTCTTAATTAGTAGCTTATGATCAGTACCACCATTTGCAGTGAGGAAAATAAATGTATTGTAAACTCTGATTTTTTTTTAAACTTTGATTCAGGTTTGTTAAAACAATGAAATTCATTCAAGTTATCAGTGAGATAGATTATAAGAACTTGGGAATGGATTGTTAATAAATCATACTTCTTGTTTTATATGCTCCTAATCAAACTTTTATACCCTTTTGAAACAACTATTTCTACTTTCCTGAAACCCTAAAGTGTCTCAGCCAAGAGTATTTTATCAGTAGACACTAGTTGATGACCAATTAACTAAAAAGGGCCAATTAATTATTTTTCATGAAAGGGACTTTATTTAGACACAGTCCTTTTGTTGTCACTAAAACCTCCTACCCCTGTGACTGCATTGTAAAGTCAAATGAAATATAGATAGCTACAATTTTGCAATGACAACAAATTTAAAGGAAAATTGCTTTCTGTCATTGTTAGGTGAACATGCACTAAAAAATCTTCATCAAATGACATGAGATAATTGAGATATTATTCTATAATACAAAATGTACACTGGATGCTATGTGATTAATCTCCTCAATGATGAATTGACTTAATTGATTACAGTTTCAGTTTTTTTCTACATGCTTTTATGGTCTTTCTTGAGAAAAGCAAGTACTCCAAACATTGTGGGCATGCACCTTCCCCGACTTCTTTTTTGCACATGAGATGGCAGTCCTTTGACTTCCAGAAACCTTTGTTGGGAAATTGCTCACCCTGCTAACATGCCTGAAGTGGGTCTTCATTTTATGGGAATTACATGATGAAACAACTGGCTTGTTAATTCACTGGCTTCCACTCCACAGCAAAGTTTATAGCACTCTAGCTCTCTTACAATTTCACATACTGAAATGTTTCTGACTGAACTATGGTGAGTAAAACAGATGGGATGACCAAAAGCTTTCACAGCGTGTGCAAGACTGTCATCGATCCGTTCTACTTTTGGGAGAAGGAAAGGTTCTATAATCTTTTTCAGAATAAGTCTGTCTGACATTGTTTTCAAGTTCCACCCTTTCAAGGTTTTCAAGGTTTTCAAGCCAGTGATTCGCTGGCACAATTCACCAAACGACTTGTAACATGCCTTGGGTTGTTGATCGTGCTCCTCAACAACCGATCGAGCAGGTCTTGGCGTAGGCCTTGTAGGGATGGCGCCGAATCGTGATTTCTCCTTCGTTGTTTTCGCCGTTTGAACTGCATTTGAAAATATAGTAAAACACAAAAAAGAAAGATGAAAATTAACCTTCAAGAAAATTTCACAGAGATCGTAAATAAACAAAACCATATGGAAAGCGAGAGGATGTCTTCAATTTCTACTGTAAGCTTATATTGCAGCCTTACTTACATATTTCAAAATCTTCTACGTCGAAGTGTTTTTCACAGGTAAACACCTTGTCGTTTCCATCCTTTTTCGAAATTCATGGTCGATCTCACGCGTCTTCTTGATATCACTCAACCAATCATCCTGCCATTTCTTGTGTGCCTCGTCCTTCGCTGTGGGCAACTTCCAAATACCGATTCTTATCGTTCTTCTACAACTCCCACAGCCAAACACAGCGCGGTTATTTCCAGGCATGACGACTAATGAGTAGTGTAGCTATAACACTCATCAAATCGAGATTAATCTAAGCTAAAAATCCGGCGAAATACAGCGTAAGTCTCCGCACATTCACGTCACTTCGATCGCCATATTGATTTTCCTTGTGCACGGTCATGATCACGTGACTATGGGAAAACCCATAACAAAGACATCGGCCTTTGATGTTTACCGGGTTTCATAACCAGTTCCCTCTACTAACTATGAGAATTGACCCGGCAAATGTCCACATGAAAACAGATGAGTGGAGAAAAGTTTACAAAGCTGATTCCTTTTTCTTTAGTCCCCTCTAAGAAAGAGTAAACACGCCTATGGAGGTTCCAGTCTGGTCTGAAAATGAAAAAGAAGGTGATCACTGCAAAATGAAGCATTAGGGTTCTTATTTATATCGTATTGTTTATGGTATGTCTGTGATCTTTGCCCCGCCTTGACAAGACATCTCTTGATTTTACCATACCGCTTTCTTTTTGTTGTTGTTGTTAAAGATGAGTTGGATGAGGAAGTACGTCTCACTGAAGAGGGGGGAGAACAAGAGTGGGCGATCAACTCAAAGAGGAAATGGCAATGCCAAAAATGTAAAGATCACAGAATATTAAGACTTCAAAACAATTTGGTTTAAATATCAAGAAATTAATGTTACGAGTAGCAGCCAGTTATAGTTAGAGTTTTATCAAGTCCATTACGGCACTATTAAATTTTGAGTTACCTTGTTTTGAGAGGAGGAAATTGAGGAGCTGTAATATACTTATCATTATAGCACGACCACATAGTAAAATTTGTTTACAGAGACTTTTGGAGGAGAGGGGGAAGACTTGTGACGAGCTGGCTGACATATACATGAACTTTACCAAATGGGTTAAGTATTTGGATCAGCTATGGCTCAAATTAAACTTTGCTTTAGCCTCAAGTTTAATCCTTTGTGTTTTCCTTTCCCTGTGTTTATTTTTTAAGTTATGTTACACAGAAGAACATTAGAATAAAAGAATATTTATAGGAGCCTGGCATAAGCAAGAAATCAAAGATAATTTGGGTAACAAAGTTAATTTGATCTTCCAATGTTATTTAATTTTAACCACTAACAAAATTTTCCGAGTAAATTTATCCCCTCCGTTGTTTTCGATGTTGTGTGCAAAAAAAACAAACAAACAAACAAACAAAAAACAATCTGCAACAACTGTCCCATGTTGTGGTCAATTATCACAAAATACATGGTATGTTATGATTTGATTTACCAAAGTGGCAAAGGCCTTTCACTGTCTATCCATAAACTTAAAAGGGGAAATAATTTGTAAAATGTAAGCTATTCTACATCTTGAGTGTATAATTAATCATCCATGTGAAATAGGTTATTTGAAATAAATGTGAAAGATTTGTATGATATTCAGACCCTTGATAACAATTACTGATCTGCTGATTTGTAGTATTTAAAGGTAATTATTTTAGAGGAAGTAGAGGAGGAAATTTCTGGATATGGAATTTTGTTGCAAATATCTGTTAAATCAGTTAAAAACTCTCTCTTATCATATTTCAAGAGTACCTGGTTGCCACACCAAAACCTTTTGTATTCTACATTGAGCACCATGTGATGATTATGGTTTCAATAATAAAAGGTGCTGACTTGAGAACTTTGCAAAAATATCTATGTACAGGGTTTGTACAATTTTTCAGGCCAAAGATTCAAGGACTTTTCAAGGACTTTCCAGGGCCCTACTTAGAAATTTCAAGGACTTTTTGTAATGACAATTTTACCTCAAAACCAAGAAAAATCTTTCTGTTAACATCTATGCTTTGGGTTTACCAATGGTGCAAAACAAAAGAAGATATTTTTCGATGTTGTTCAATAAAAACTCAAGGACTTTCAAGGACCCAAAACGAAATTCAAGTACCTTCAAGGCCTTGAAATCGGCCTCCTAAAATTCAAGGGTTTTCAAGATGCGTACGAACCCTGTATGGACAAAGAAATAAATTGTGGTTATTTACTCCAGTAGTGGGTCATGGTGATTTTGGTGGATGGAGAGAGAAGCATCCACCAAAACCAATTTAATTTAATTTTATGTCTTATGATTTCATAAGGAACGTTTGGTCAGCATTTGTGCATTATTAGAAATAATCAGCCACAAAGTAAACTGCTAACATTTCGTGAAATATAACTCTTTTGCCTCCTTGAAGATCTAACATTGGCCATAGATAAAATTCAAAAAGTACTGCTGATGGTTTTGATCACAGTTTTGGTGGATGTCCATGCTACCCTGCAAGCAGAGGCCGACTAATCTAGGAAGATTGAAGGGCCTCTGTTCAAAGAAGGTTGGCTTCTGGCTCTCCCACCTATGTACCTCATTTTTTGACTCATCTTCCATCAGGCAGTAATAGATATTATCTGGAAGTGTTGGGTTTCCAATACAGTATCTAAATAACAATTTACAATTTCTCTTCCCAGGTGGTATGCATGGGTGCAGATTAGCCAGGGGGATATTAATTTCACATATATCATTATAAATTGTTTTATTCTAATAATATTACACAAAATGCAGGATGCTTCATTTCCGATCCTTACCCGGTATTCAAGTATCTTATGCTGCTGTGTTGGATGTGTCTTTTTTTTTGCTTTTAACTTCTCTCAGTCAAAGGTTTTTATTTTGATTTCAGCGCCACATCCTTTGCACCCCTAACTTGCATTTGCATTAAATCCACCACATGAAGCACATTTCTGATTAGTAAAATAAATAGTCAAACAAATCAATTTAAAGGCAGTGATAATGTGGACTGTATGTACTGTATACACATCTACGTCCACATATTTTGTTTGACTAAGATTCAGGCTATTATAGATAAAAAAAACCAACACTTCCATGTCATTGATCACAATGTATGGGTTTGGACTCAATGATAGACTGTCAAATTAGAAAGAATTCAGTTTATCTGCAAGAACTGCTCATTCTTTTTTTTAAAAAAAATGAATTGGGGTTCATTTTTTTGGTCAAGAAGAGCCAGAGATAAAAATATGAACCAAAAAGGGAGCCAGTTATTACAATAATAATAATTTTCTGGTATAGTAGCTGCCTTGTATTAGAAATATATCATTTATTGTTAGATTAAGAAGACTGCGCAAACCTTGACAGACAATTATTTGAGGTACATATAACAGGAATCTCAAAATTATTTGCAACCAAAGGAAACAATCACAACTTGAGGTAAGGGAACTTAAGTGAAATACACTCATTACATTATGTAATACCTTCTGTTTTCCTTTCTTTGAGCTTAATTGCCTTTCTTCACCCACTGAAATGCCAACATGTACTAACAGCAATTAATCTCAGATCAGTAGCACGCTTGTCACGCGCAAATGGAAAAATCACGGATTTGCTCGAATCTTTTAAGAATTTCTCGGCGCACAATGATCGGACCTGCTTGAGACTTTCCAAAATAGTTACACATATGTTAAAGATGATTTTGGACTAAACAGAGGTAGAATAAAGGTTTTTTGAAAAAATTGAATCGGAGCCGAATTGTAAAGTTAGCGACAAAAACATGGCGTCACGCGTAACTCGCGTGGGCTTCACTATTCACTGTTTTTCTGTTTTTGCCAGCGTAAGTTTCGTCTATAGCCGTAAAACTTAACAGGTGATGAAAATGGTTCCCTTTTAAGCGAAGTGGCAAACAAAATCCTGACAATTGGGGCTAAATCTTTGTTAAAATCAACAAAAGTGTTCAACATATAATGCATCACGCTTAAAGCTTGGTAGAGACAGATCATTTTCAATTCATTGTGCGAGTCATAATTCCCGAGTGACAGAACAATTTAACCTCAAAATGTAATGCTCATAAGTTGCTTTTCGCTCTCCTTCCGTTTTTTGTGTTTTTATTGAAGCGTTGTCGAGATATGAATTTTTTTCTGCGTTCTAAACAGTTGGCAAGCGGTGTGATCTGCCGCGCGATAATTCTGGTCATTGAATTTCCCAATCGTCTTGTTTACGAAGAGTGCACTGGAGCGTGTAAATGTTAACATACGCAAAATGCTCAAATAACAAGCTAAATTTTGCTACCAAAATTGATCGAATCCGTTGAAAGCCGACGAAAATATTAGCAATAAGTTTTGTTCGAAACATTTGGTCGACAAGTTTGATCCTGAGGAAGGTAAGTGATCGAATTTCGAGAAAAAACAAGCGCGACGCTCTAGTCATTTTGACGGCTTCCTTCGCTTCCAAATCGTCCCAAAGTCTACAGAATCAAGCATTGTTTTCGATTTCCTTATTAGGAAGTAAAATATTGCATTTCGTCAGAAATGAGCGGGAAACCCCCTGAGCACGTGCCGCATGTTTCAAGGACGCAGTCAAGTACACGTAAGTACAAAAGGCTGTGTTGTTCGCAAGCACAAGGCTGTGAAATTGAATGCAAAGATTATGGATTCTGGAGTTTCTAGGATTCAAATGTGGCGAGAACAAAAGAAGAAGGAAAGACAAGAGAAAAGAAGAGCACATTATGAGAAAAACCGAGAGAAAATTATTGAAAAGGTCGTGGAAGCCAGAAAGAAAAGTCGAGAAGCCAAGAGCGGACAACGGCGGAATGTTCCTATCAAAGATGCCACAAAGAAACGTCGGCGCGAACGAAACCAGCAAAAGACAGGTTCAAAAAATAAAGGGAAACTTGAGGAACAGAGAAAGATGGCTAGAGAACGAAGTAAGCGATACCGTCAAAAAAAGAAAGACCAAAATGCACAGGTTCAAGCGGAAGCCACACCGATCGACGTTACTGGTACGCCGTTCCCAAACAGGATGGCCAAGAAACGTGCCATTGGACGAACTAAGAAGAGTCTCCCAGATACACCGGAGAAGAAAGCAGAAATAATGGCAGCTATATCAGAAAGTCCACGTACAAGGAAAGTACTCGAGAAACGCGGACTAATGAAAACACCAGAAGAGGAGAAAGAAGTGAATGCACTGAAAGCGCTTGCTAGCGATCTCACCCAAGGCCTTAAAGCCGTCAAAAATGACAAGTCAAACAAAGGAAGAGCTGCACTTGTCGCGGCAAAATCACTTTCTTTTGGTCAAAATGTTAAAAAGAGTAGAAGCCAGAAGACACTTTCAAAGCTCATAGCCTTGGATAGAAGAAGCATCAAGTCGGGAATTGAAAAACGCGAAATGATCTTAAAAGGTGAAGAGTCAAGCTGGCTTGCAACCAAACGAAAAACCAGGCGGGATGCAGTCACTGAAGAAACCAAAGAGCTTGTTTATGATTATTGGAAAATGGTAGCAAGTAGACCGACAGGAAACAAGAAAGACTTGATTAGAAAACGCGTTGGAGTGAAAACGTGGGTTGAACATCCGAAACACGTGCTTGAAAAAACCCAAACGGAAGCCTACGTAGAGTTTGCGTCAATGCATCCAGAGATAAAGATATCTCAGCGAAAATTTGAAAACCTGAAGCCTTATTTTGTTAGGGGGGCAAGGGAACGAGATAGGCAGACTTGCATGTGTCGTCAGCACGTTGAACTTCAAATTGTCTTCAAAGACTGCATGAAGTTTAGGAAGAGAGTGATTGATGAAAGCAGGGAAGCTAATCAAGCAGCTACAGAAGTGTATAACTCAGTTGGAAATATTATTGCGCAAACACTTTGTCCCAAACCCGAAGATCAAGACTATCATAAATTGAAATGCTTGAAAAGGGAGTGCAAAGACTGTGGAGTTCACAACTTGGTTTTGTTGCCAGAGGAGAAAGGTGTTGGCAATCACGAAGTGAAATGGAAGCGTTATGACTATGTGTCGACTGGAAAACTTACCACTGATGGAAAAGACATGAAGAAAATAGCCCTTGTCGAGAAGTGCACAGGACCAAAGGAACTGTTTGATTATTTTATTCAGCTGTTAGGACAGTTTCCTTACCATTCCTTTCTTGCTAAATGGCAGAGGGAGCAGCTAGATTCTCTTCTTGAAAACCTTCCTCTTGATCAAGCTGTGTGCATCCACGACTATTCCGAGGGTTATGCCTGTCGGTTTCAAGATGAAATCCAGTCCCAATACTTTGACGTAAACAAAGTAAGTCTTCATGTCACAATTCTTTACAGGCATTCAAGTGCTGAGGTGGATGGCATCCAGAGCACAGAAGAGGAACCAGCAATTTGTAAAGAGCATTTGTTTGTGATTTCCGATGACGTCACCCAGGATCATGACTCTGTCCTTCACATCCAGAAGTTAATTTCAAACCATTTAGAAGAATCAAACTGCACTATCAAGAAAATGCATGAATTCACAGATGGATGTGCAGGACAGTACAAGAGCCGACACTGCTATGGTGACCTGTCATGTTCCCTGGCAACTCTTGGATATACAGTCCAGCGAAACTACTTTGCCACCTCCCATGCAAAGGGAGAACAAGATGCAGCTGGCTCCCATGTCAAACAGAAGGCAACCTCAGCAGTTCTCTCCAGGAAAGCCACACTATCAAATGCAAAAGATCTTTGTAACTTTCTGAAAGAGAACTTCTCTGAACCAGCTGCTTCCTCATTTCCTGCTAGGCAGAAGTCAGTGCAGTTAAAGCGGCGCATCTTTTTCTATTTGCCATCTACTGGGGAGCTGAGTGTTGCACGTAACAGGGACGGTGGAAGATTCTGCACTGTCAAAGGCATCCGCCAACTACACTCTGTAAGAACTTGCAGTGAACAGCTAAAAGTCTACACAAGAGAAAGGTCTTGTTACTGCCATGGTTGCATTGTTGAGGATTTTGACAGCTGTGAAAATAAGGAATGGGTGGGCAACTGGAAGGAGATTGTTCTGTCAAGAGAGCCCTCAGGTGTCATGACCAGGACAACTGAAGATGCAAGCACCATTGAACATTCAGTTCAAGTTGCCGACCTGGCAACGAAAGAAAGCACTGTGGCTGTGGCAGCTGAAGATGATAGCCACTATGATTACTACCTCCTTAAAGTTACTAGCAATGGAGTCATTTCCCTTCAAGAAAACTTTGAGGATCCTTATAGTGGAAGCATTTATTCCAAAGGAGAAGCTGTTCTTCTTGGAAATTTCTTTTTAAGGGAGAACATTATTGATCGCACATACAAACTAGATGATAAGGTGGCAGGAGTATTCCCAGGAACTGTGCGGTACATTTGTGGACCACTTGTGTCAAAGCGAAGGAGAGCAAGACCAATTTATCAAGTTCCGTTGGATGAACATGAACAAATTCTGGCATCCCTTTAACTGTTTTTGCTCTTAGTAGCTTCAAATTTACATTTTTTGCCGAAACTTTCCTTAAAATATGGTATTTATGCATTTTTTTAAAAAAAGGGCGTGGTCGCATTGCATCATGGGTAATAGAAAATTAGCTTGAAAGGCGTCCGAATTGATCAAGATGACCTAATTTCAAGATAGGAACTAATTTCCTTCCCTTTCTGACTTATTTCTAACAAAAATAGATTCATTAAAATATTTTTCAATTTTACCCCAATGTTACGCCTTTGTACATCAGAACTGTGCTACTGATCTCAACTAAATTTCAAATTTAAACAATTGAGAAAAACTGTACCACTAGTTTGAAATACAATGTATAAAAGTTGTCTCTTACAGTGACATGAACTAATAATTCATGTAAGTAGTACTGTACTACAATGTCCACATGCAGCATTGAAAATTAAAGAAAAAGAAATTGAAAAGATTTACAGGTAGGCAATATACTCTTATTTTCATCATCAAATAACTGGATCACATCAATCCCTGTCATTCTAGTTTCTTTCTTTATAGATAGGTACATGTAGGTACCAAATATTTGTCTAAGGAGTCTAGCATTTGGCATTTTACTGCCAGCACTTAACTACAGTTTCTAAAGCATGTAGTGACAAGGAGTATTTATAGGATGCTTATCAATCAGAGAGGGCAACCCTCACAATTACATTTGCCTATAGACCACTTTCATAAATGGCTGCCGGATTAATATTCTTTTGTTTAAATTTAAATTAGCCCTACTGGCGTCATTCTCCAGTACAAAATTCAAAGGAATACATTATCTCAAGCGAGGCCAGAAGGACTAATTTAAATTTAAACAAAAGAATATTAATCCCACAGCCATTTATGAAAGTGGTCGGTCTATACCCATTTATACACATGGGCAGTGAGGGACATGGTAAGGATACTGCATCCTACCCAAGAACACAACCATTATATGCGCTAATCATTACAGCCACCAAATCTCGCCCTTCATGATAAACTAATAATGTAATGCTAAAAATATGATATATAAATGAAGTTCAATATGAGTGTGATAACAGCATGGCTGCCAAAACATTAGGTTTTTAAATATGTTATTTAATTGTTTCATAATGGATACACACATAATTTCAAAACCTCGCCAATAGTCTGGAGTGATCAAAATTTAAACTGAAATTTACTTGCCCACTGAGAAAGTGGATGTTTAAAAATTTTTTCGTGCCCTGCAATGGTATGGTTACTGTAATTTTGTTGACTGAAATCAATGTACAGTACTGTAGCTATATGTGCATGGACATAAAGTTGAAACACCTGGTAACCAACAGAAACTAAACAATACAAAATTTCATTAAATATATTAAACCACCCTTTAACTGAAGTATGCAAAACACCACTCTAAAGCTAAACCCAGTAAAATTAAAATATTATACCATAAATACATTTATTATTGTAATATCCCACCACCCTAAGTAAGGTAAATAGGAATTCCATAACAAGGCACTTCTGTTACAAAGCTAAACTACATGACAGAAAGGTCAATGACAGGGAAGATTTTAAAACTAAATAGAGTAAAGCCAAGGCAATTATGTAACTGTGGTTAACTGTTGTTCTGGTAAAATACTCCAACAAAAATAGATTAAACTGAAGACAATCTGTTCAATTGGTAATTGGTATTCACAAATATCAAATAAGAGAAGGGAAGTGAACTACACAACAAAACTGTTATTATTTCAAACTATATTAGCCTTTAAAGTTCATAGCCAAAGAATGTTAACATGTAAGTCTCCAAAACTGCCTAATCTAATAAGAGGCCTAGAGGTTCTGACCAGAAGGTCACTGGTTATCAACATCATCACCCCAACAAGTTTTAGGCACATATACTGGGGTCTCAAGCCTGTAAATTTCTACATTTATTTAACCTATATTTAAGAACTGGTGGTAAATAAAACATGCAACAGATAATAAATGCAGTGTCAAACCAATTTTTGATAAAACAAATAAAATTTTTTTAGTAAATTAAAAAATCATATTTCAATTTTAATGTTACTCAAAAACTGAGATCGACAGTATTTGCTCTTCATTTTGGAAATCATTTGATGGGGAGTTTATGGGGTAGCTCCACGAATGAAATGTTATAAACTTTAAGGTGCCATATAACCATGTCGATGCACATGTACAAGGTATCAAAACAGAAATCAAGAATTGGCCATATGTTTGCTTCATTGCAGTGAGTTTTCTTTAAAGTCAATTTTTCTTCCCTGAAGCTTATGTACGATCTGCTACATGTTTAAGCTTAAGCTTAATTTAAAAGGTGCAGTGGTTCAAGATGTTTTCTGTTTTCTAAATCTTGTATGTAGGCCACAATGAATACCGCCTCAATAAGCATTAGACAGTGGCAGCGATGAACAAGAAAATCACTTCTTCTCAGTTCTCTCCTTCGTTTGGAAGCCGCGACGGCGTTTTCATGTGAGAAGAGCAGAAGTAACAACAATAGAAAACCTCTGAGACTAGCTTGCGTCACTTTTCATTTTACGCTAGCTATAAGTAGTTAACAAAGTTCCTGAATTCATAATTCCTTATAGTATGCCAATTATGTTGTAGGTTAATTATGAATATTCAAAACCGATTGTCAAGGGCTTTCAACGGAATCATATAAACATGAAAAAAATCACTTCATTCTTACCTTCTTGTGGATTCGAAGCCATGATAACAGCTGTGAGCCACTATACGAAAAGGAGAGGCACCAAGAACTGAACCAAGAGTATATCAAAGAGATCGATCGCGGCTGAATTCGAGAGGCGCTCGAAAGCTTCGTTACGGACCTTAAGCATCGATGACTTTGGGTGTCACGGACGTTCGATCGTTTGCAGGAGGGGGAACCTGGCTATGGCGCGTTTATACTGTCAAAATTCAACATGTCAAATCGAGAATCAACCTTCCAAAATGAGCTCCATAGCGCCAAATCAATCAACAAACCTTTTCTAAATCGAGTGCCATCTTCTCGTAGCGGACGGGTTAATTTGATCAGATACTTTTAAAATTGATTAGGTACCTTTCAAATCGATCAGTTCCCTTCTATATCGAACAAACTAAATCGTTTACATTAACTCAAATCGATCAGTTCTCTTCTAAATCGTTTATATTAAATCAAATCGATCATTATTCCCAAGATGCTTTGCTGGTATACTATATCCGCTGACAGAACACAGCCGCAGGCTCTTCCGTTTCCTTGTGGAGCCCGTCGAAAGACTACAGAGGTAAGGGTAATTGTACTTTAATATATGTCCCTGGAATATGATTTATTCATGAAAGTAACGCATGGTCCCTTAGAAATTTTACTCAGTAATATCTCCAACCCATCGAGTGCTCTTGGTGTTAAAATTTGGAACTCAATTCCACCCTCAATAAAAGAACTTTTAAATTGCCGAATTAATTATCGGAAAGTGATGAAGTGTTTACAGTACTTGAAGACTTCTTGCCGTCTGAAGGTGACTGTTTTGAAGTCCCCCGCCTTACTGAGCTTTTCTCTTCCCTATCTTTGTTACCTTGAATTGTTAAATTTAGTTCTATTACCTTACAATTTTGCGAATTCTCTTCCTCGGAGTCCCCAAGCCGACCAAATTCCCCAATCGATTACCGACTACTTAGAGAAAAAAAAGTTCATTAAGATAACCCCTGGATTCTCCAAACACAATCCCAGGAAAGGAAAAATTAAAACAATTCTGATAGTTAAGGTAACTCGTTAAGGGATTGACCTTCCAGGGAAGAGAATATATGATGGGTTAACAGTGGAGACCCAACGTGTAAATGGTCAGAGTTTTTGTTGGGCATAATTGATTATTGTTGTTGGGCTTTACGGTCTTGTTATTGTAAGTGATACCTAGTGGTAATGAAATAAATAATTCACTCTTTAAACAGGAAATGGATCAGGAACAGGAAATTTTGACAGTACATTTAAGGGGTACATTATTGGAGCTGTTGAGACAGTTAGAAAATTTGGACTCAGATGGATTAGATGCTGCTGTATTTAGACTTGAACAATTGGCATCTCATGTATTTCGACTCTGTGGTGTCAATCTTGTTGATGATGATCTTCACTATCTTATTACTGACACTATTTCAAAGTTACGAAGAGTTGAAGAGATTAACACCAATGCCCCCTTTGTGACAGGAACTGTTTATTCTGGTCGGCCAGGATGCCCTGCCTTGGACATAGGCTATGATCATCTTGTGTATCTCTTAAATTTCGAGTTGTCAGTCCCTGACATTGCTCAGGCACTGGGTGTGTTGGAAAGTGCCATCTTCAGGCGAATGAAGACGTATGGTCTTTCAGCTCATGAGAATGTGGCTCTATCGGATCAAGAGCTTGAAGATAAAGTAAGAGAAGTGCTAAGAGAGTTTCCCAATGCAGGTTACCGCAGGGTAATTTCTCAACTCAGTGTTAATGGTTTGAGACCACCACAGCTACGTGTACGGGAAGCAATGCAAAGGGTCGATCCCCAAGGAGTGGCAGTGAGATGGCTGCGTTTAACACCAAGAAGACAATACAACGTGTCTGGGCCCTTAGCACTATGGCATATTGATGGCAATCATAAACTTATTCGGTGAGGCCTTCATATTTTTTGTAGTACTTCATATTTTTTTATGGGGGGGGGGGTTGTAGTACAAGAGCTACTCAAGTTTACCCATTGTTACCAATCCCCATGTATAGAAACTTTTTTTTCTTAATCTACTGGTATCAGAAAAGTAGCCAAATATATGGTAAACTTATTCTTTATTTCTAGGTGGAGAATGATCATTCATGGAGGAATAGATGGCTTCACAAGAATCCCAGTTTTTTTGAAATGCAGTACCAACAATCGGGCTGAAACTGTCCTAGATGCCTTTCTGAAAGCTACACAAGAATATGGATTGCCATTAAGAGTGCGGATTCAGACAAAGGTGGCGAAAATACTGCTGTCTCTCTGTATATGTTACAACACCCTCAGAGGGGACCAGGGAGAGGAAGCATGATAACAGGTCGCAGTGTTCACAACCAAAGAATAGAAAGGTTGTGGCATGATTTGTTTGATGGGGTCTCTTACATTTATTACCACTTATTTTACCACTTAGAAGATAATGGTGTATTGGAACCATCAAACCCACAGCATTTATTTTGTTTACACTATGTGTATGTTCCAAGAATTAACAGGCACATAGATAAATGGAAACAAGGTTTTGTACGCCATAGGATAAGAACAGCAGGCAATAGAAGTCCTATGCAACTTTACATCCTTGGCCTTCTTAACTTGAGGAGCTCCCAGCATGTGGCTGTACGTAATGTTTTCGAGCCTACTTCTCAGGTAAACAGAATGAAATTTGAAAATAGATTTTGACTCAATGTGCCCCTGAAATACACACCTCCCCCTTCCTTCCAGAGCTGTTTGATTGAGTGTTGACTTGCCAGTATCATGATAATTTGTCAATAAACCAGGTTTTTGACCAAGTAAATGAAAGTTATTAAAAGAACTTAGCTAGATTTTAATTCAAAGGAATAGATAGGCCTGACTGTAATTTAAAGCAGGGAGTCCAAAAGTCTGAACACCTTCAATTATTCTCGTTCTTTTGTGAAGCCATTTTCCAATCACAAGTTGAAGAAGAAGCCAGTTTCCAGCTGAGTTTTAATAATTGGAGTAAATCTGTTTGAAAGATTGCAAATATATTAAGAACAGTCACCCTTTCGGCTCCTTCTTGTAACTTTTGATATAATCCAGAATAAAAGGAGGGCTTGCTAATCTCATTTCACCTTTTGTCATTAAATTATTTTCTTTCTTTCTTTTTCTCAAGGGGGAGTTTGAGCAGTATGGAATTGACTGGGACGGCCCAATTCCAGAGGAAGCAACTTCAGCTGAGGCCATTGTAGAGGTACCAGAAACAGGGTGCCCTCTATCTCCAGAACAGTATCAAGAACTTCTCAACAGCATTGACCCACTCAGAGAAAGTGAATCTTCTGGGATTGACATTTATATGGAAACAGTAACATTTGTCAACACACATGTTGTAAATGCATCATAAGTTAGAACATCATAAGAGTCCAGTTGAACCTCAAATTAAAATTGTCTGTATATTGTGTTTGTAAAAATGCCTATGAAAGCAAATACCAACACAACAATTTTGTTGTCGCTTGGTTTGCATAATTTGAGTGCTGAAACTAAATTGGCTACAATATAAAGTTCTAGTAAAGTCAAATGAATTTTACAATCATTTCTAAAACCAGTAAAATGTAATTGACTATAAAACCAACACAACAAGGGGTTTGAAATATCCACTTATGTCTGTGTTACATACTTTTCACACAGTTTTAGTACAATAAAATCAGCTGTGTGGTTAGAGCACAAAACTTTGCAAAAAATGAACTTTTACTTGCACCCATCACATCAGAAAATGAGGGGTTCATAATCACTTAAACAACTGTTACAACTCTGTCCGTAGAACCACCAACTATAACAACTGTAACTAGCAAATTCCAAAATGCAATGCAAAGTTATGTCTGGAATCAACAAGAAATTGATCGGCTTTGTCATAACAATAGTTATAACAACCATACAATATAGAAGGATACAATGACACAAACTGTGCCCAATGGCCAATTAAGAAAATAATATAACAATGATCCCACATTTTTTGTGGTCACAAGTTTCACATAATAAATATAATTATGTGCCTTATCCACTGGCACGCACCAGTTTAAATGCTCGAAAAAGCTTTTCCTTCATTATTACAAACAGCCTTCAGTGCTGAAGAAACGTGTCTTGGTCTGGGAAGGACCTTGGTAGAGTTATACGAAATGCACATGTTGATGAGAAGATCGATTCTGTATCCTTTAACTCGATCTGAATGACACCCAGCCCAAACTCAGGTAGATTGGGTGAACCTGTCGCAAACACCAAGAAAGACTTCAGCTCCTCGACAGATGCATCTTCAAGAAAATGTAGCAAATATTCCTTTATGTTCTCATCATTTTGGTTTAAATCTGATGGGAACTGAAGTTGACTCTTGATGTCATCAGCAGATACTTCTTTTTCTCCTGCTACAAATAACTCCTTAAAGATGTCAGGATACAGTTCCATCCTTCTGCCAAAGCCAAGGTTCTTCACCCCCTCCCTTAATTGGTCTAGTACCATCTTTGGTTTTCCTAAAGCATCATGTACTATAAGATTTCTAATCACTCTCATCTTGTTGTCATTCTAACAAAAAAGTAATGAAGAAAGCAAATTTATTTTCGTGAGCTATATTAAGCTCAAGTGAGCTTCAGGATTTGAAGTTGGAGTGTTATTACCACCCTACACTATTCACAGATTTGCCCCTGGAAAAACTGTTACAGTTACAGGAAAATAACATTTGGGATTTCATAGGTTTGACTACTGTCTAGTAATCAGGTGTTTTCTTTGTCTAATGGACATGTGGTGATCATTTCATTGTTTATAAGTTCACTGCATTATTAAGGCGCCTTGCTTAATACAAAACTGGACCATACATTTTTGGCAACACCGCTACAGTGAAAATTAAAACCCTAGAAAGTTGTTGGATGAAAATTTCTATCTTTGAATATAAAAAGTAAATTATTCCTTAGCAGTTTTTTGTAATTTGTCAAATCAGCAGATAAAAAAATTCATCTTACTGTCAGTTTCATGGTAAGTCCACAATCTGAAAGAAGAGTTGTCATTTCCTCCTCATCGAGACTGGTGACATCTTCTGCTTCTGCAATCTGAGAATAACATGATTTTAAGCTGTAAGGAACAGGACCATGCTGTAAAACACTTTTACTTATGTTGGTATCCCCAATAAAGATTGGTTTTATTATCTGACAACTAGTGTCAAATTTCCACAATGATTGAATGAGAGAATGGAATGGAATGCAGAAGAAATGTATGAATGAATGAATGAATACTATTTTAACTGTGTGGTAGTCTACCATTCATTTTGAAGTTGACTGAAATCCCTGTAACAAGCCAAGAAATTGATAAACTGTTGCGAAGCAAATTTGTCAGGAAAACTGATATTTCAATGCCTGAAAGGTTACAATAGGTAGTTGGGATTGTATAATTCCATCAAAGATGACTTAAGATACTGCAAGGCTTCCATAGCATTCATTATCACAAGGGTTGCTAACAACAAAACATGTATATTTCCCTTTCCCTGGCAAAGAAAATTTTTAAATGAGTGTGGCTGAAGATGAAATTGTTACAATGATAGGGGAAAGTCAGAGAAAAAATGATCAGGAAAACTGACAGGTTTATGAATATCATCTTCTAAACTTAGAAGCTCTGTGGTTTGTTGTGCAGCTTGGTCATACAAATAAATTTCCTGTTCATAGTGCTAATTACAAGTGTTCGTTACCTTTTCAATTTCATGTTGCATCTGTAAAGAACAGTCAGTCACAGTGAGACCTTTCAATGCTTCCTCAACATTGCCTTTTGCCAAGTAGTAGTATATGCCTGGGCTGAAAATAGGAATACCTGGCCCCCCTTGCAGTATGCTATGCACAATTATTGTGCCAACTAACTTCATGACCCCAGAGGCTACAGTATCACTATTGTAAATAGGACTTTGGTATTCTTTTCCCTGAAAAAAGGAATCAGTAATTGCAGCAAGGAGCTGGGTGAAAAACTGCCGCACAACACCACCTGTGTCAGCTGCAGGCTGGCCGGTGTAAACAATTCGGAGTCTTTTTGATGGATTAAAGTCACTGTCCTTATAATATGTTAAGGCATCATTCAGGAGATCTTCTTCATCAACTTTGAGCTTCTCCTTTGGGCCATGGTCCAAATTTTTCTGCAGCTGGTTCAATTCTTCCCTCAGGGAATGTGGATTACCTGGAGCAGGGCATGGGGTATCTGATGTTTCAAATGCAGAATGCATGAGCTCTGACTCATCATCAGATGACAATGTCGATGTGCAAGGTTTTGGCAATGCCATCACTGCCTGGTCCAGAGACCCCTGGACTTTCAAGGAAGTCTCCAGCTCTTTTCTGCTTGCATTTGGAAACATCTCTGACAACTTGTCAACAGCTTCCTGTGAAGAAGATGCACCCATACCCCCACCCAGTGTTGAGGAATTTGCTGAGGACTCCTCGCTATCATCACCACTGCCAAAAATCAAAACACTTTGATCAGCTTCACACTGCATGCTAGCATTGGCAAGGAAGGATATTTTAATGGAGGGGGAGTTCTTTGAGGGATGGGAAGCACTTCCTATGATGGTAATGGGCTACTGGGGATGTGCCACTGGATGGCATCACATTTTCACTACTGCAATGACTATGTTGTGGTTTAAATTTTCCTTTTTAATTAGGAATATGAATTCAAAATAGAAACTGTAAGTTGACAATTGCTTGAGTTTCACACATGAAGCGGTTATCAGACGGCGTCAGAAACGGCAGTTTGAATAAAATTTAAAGTGACTCAAGGAAGGAGGGTGTGTGGAGCGATCCTGCTTGTTTCACACCATGATAAGGAGTTAGAGACAATGAAAAATTGAAATCAAACTGGTTTAAAAATTTGAATCTAAAAATGACACAAAACCACAAGAACTATAATGGAATCATCTTTTAGGGCATTTTGAAATGAAAAATAAAAAAATCCTTGGCATCAGCTACAAATTTTTTGATTTGTAAGTCATGTCGAATATTCAATTCTCCAAACCCTCTTAGCCCAAAGTCAATGTTGGAATATTTAAGAATTGTTGCATGAATAAAAAGTTGACCTTGTATTGGGGATGGTGAGGGGGAGGTTGAGACAATATCCATTTTTTTGCCAAAATCAACGCTTTTGTTTAGGATTACAAAAGTTTTTGTGACTTAAGTAAGAAAATTATTTGCCCGAAAGTGACAAAGATGAGGTCTATTTAAGAATAGATGATGATTAGACTATAGTGGTGTTAGCTTTTGAAATGCCAGTGATACATATAACCACCAACATTTGGCCAAAGTAAGCCAAAGAGGGGAAGTGTATAGTGTAACATTTTAGGCAGATGTATTATTCAGTTATAAGATAGAAGGGTTTTTTTCTCAGAGTCCAAGTGGGAGTTGAAAGCAATGATAAACTTCTATATACTAGTTGGATGTTAACCCAAAGAGGATATATGGGGTCACATACTAGGTTCACAGTGATAATTATAACAAGAACACAGTCTACTGTTTTTAGAATGGTTTGTGGTTAAAATGAGTCCTGCCATACTGCAAAGTTGAATATGTCATGATATCACTTTCTAGTCAAGCCAGATACATCACTACACTATGCATTTAAATGAGGTGGGTGCTTCAATGCATCATTAGATATTCATTAATAACAGACCTCATAGAAACCTTGAGGAGAGGATAATCAGGTCCTTGAAACTTAATTACCTGGAGATGATAGTAGCTCCAATGTTTCCTCCAGGGCATGCCTCCTCATGTTTTCGCAACAAATCCATTGGCACTTGGGATTTGCAGTTTACACATGACACTTTTGGGCTGGTGGAAATCTGTAAAAAAAGGCTTAAAAAATTATTTTTGAAATTTTTGGACATTAAATAATGAAACACGATGGTATCATTTAATGACCTACTGTACCTGAAACAGAAAAGATCACTAATGGGCATCATTTTGGTGCTGTTAATTCCATCATTTGTTCATTCGTTCATTGGGTTATTACATTTATTTATCCCCTCATTCATTTTAATTATACCATTATTCTCTTTCACTTATATAAGTAACTGTTTGTAGTTTTGAATAAACTTTTGTAATTAAGCACCCTGGGTCCCACAAAGGGAATACTTATCATTGCACGATTTGGCAGGAGAAAGAAACACACCCACCTGCATTTGCTCCTGCTCTGGTGCTGGTGTAAACACTAGGTCCTTCTGAAGGGGGCCGTATATATCCCTTAGCAGAGCCAATGGTTGCTTTGAGGTACGTTACAGTCAATTTAGGAAAGGTTTGTTGATTGATTTGGCGCTATGGAGCTCATTTTGGAATGTTGATTCTCGATTTGACATGTTGAATTTTGACAGTATAAACCCGCCATACCTGGCGACTGTTAAATGGTAAAAATGGTGAAAATGGTCCAACTGTTGTACACACGACACTATGGACTTATGGGATGCACCCGGACGGTTGGACCAATCCGCATCGAATGTGTCTCCGTTACTATTTAAAAGTCCGATAAGCAAAAGTTTTCGTCAGGGTATTTCTATGGTGGAGTAAAAAATATTCTTTTTTCGCGGTAAGTAGAGGTAATTCCAAGAGTTCAGATATTTTATTTTAAAGAGCCGTGCAGTTAATCTTTAGTTCACTCGATATTCAGATTGATTACTACAGGAAAATGGGGGCATGCGATCGTGTAATCCACACATGGAAGGTGGAACGAAAATAATCGATTGAAAACTCTCATGAGGCCACACACTTAAAAAAATTTCTACGAAATCATCCTCCCTCATGTTTCACATGTGATGTGCAGATTTTCATCGAAAAGAAGACACGGTTGACAAAATCTTAATTTTGTCTGAAGTCCATCCTCGGAGACCCAGGCGCTGTGAGTCGATTTCAAGTTAGGGCGAAAGAGCTCTTTCGCACTAACTTGAAATCGACTCACAGCCCCTGGGTCTCAGAGGGTGTCTTAAGTCTTGCGGCACTTTGCATTTCTAGTGTTGACAGCATAAATAGAGTCAATCGATAGATTCAGTCAATGCGTTAGGAGTCCTGAACTAGAGTATCCATTCGATCGAACAGGCGATCGTTTATCGTTCTGATCCAGCTCGTACTGCTTTCGTGGAGCGCTCTGCTACTGTTTTACCTGTACTTCTATATATCTATTGATCTATAAGAAGTAAGAACTATCCACCAACAAACGCTCTAGCAGTGGGAAAAGGGGCAGGTTACCTATTTTACAATTTACTATAAGTATTATCACACTAATTATTATGAAATATCAGTAGTTAGAAAATTTAATATTTTTTTGGTATGACTTTCCAGAGTTTTCATCAAGTGGGGAACAAACTACCATGAACAAAGGTAACCACCGTAACAAGTGAACCGTGTAATTATATTTTAAAAAAATCAAACTCCAATGATATTGATAAATCAAAGGGAAGTCTTATTGAAACTCTCTTAATACTTCAGTATTTCCAAGGGAAATACATTTATGCACCGATAGAACTACCTTCTCTGTCACTTCCATGTTGAATGGGCATTCAACCCTTAAACTCCCAGAAGTGATTAACATGTAACTTCTCCCTTGAATATCCAACCTTTATCCAGGAAACAGGTAGCAAGAATACTCAAACTTATCAAGTAGTTGTTACCTTGGCAGATCACCAAATTCTTGTGCAACTACCAGAGGGGAGAATTAACAATCAGATCTTGGGTGTTACTGGGTAAAGGAGAAAATAAGTTACATTTGAAACTTTTAAACTGTTGTTAATGTTTTCTATTTGCTTTTTTTTCTTTTTTCTTTTAAGTTCAGTAAACTTTTTTCGGTGGCATTACCTGATATCAACATATAAACTTATGGATCTGAAGCAAATTCAGAGTAATGTTTTATACTTCACATTATAATTGTATTTGACATATATTGTGATAAATGGAATTGAGCCTCAACTGAAGAGTTCTTCCATTAGCAATATCTTTTGTACTCTTGGAAAGAAACTGTTGTTGTTATTGTTCCATTTTGCAATTTTTCAGAAGACTTCACAAACCTTTCAAAAAAGTTAGCCTGTGTTGACGTAAACAGAGATGATGATATGAGATCACAGGGCAGTTTCAGTGGCTCAGGTTAGATTTAAATCTAAATTGAATGATTCAAGATAACTGTACGTAATTATTTATATATTTATTTATGTAATTTTCCTCTCACAAGTTACACAGTAAAAAAAGACATTAGATACATATCAATTCAAAACAATCTGCTGAAACTTGTGACACGATAATAAATTTACCTGTATGCAAATTTGAAACTTCTAATTCATGCAGCTCTTGTGTATGTAAAAAATCAAAGAATAACAAAATAATTGTGCATACTTGAATGAGAAGGAAATGAAATTATGGACAGCTCCCTTTTACTAACTGTGGGTCACCTATAAAGTGACCGATTTAGAATAGGAAAGTTGATTGTGTATTATGCTAACTGTCAGTTGAGCATTGTTTGGTCTATAGTTGGTGTGTACATGAACCACAGTAAACCTCTTGCTAAGAAATGACCAACAGTCAGCCCACAGGCATATATTTACTTTTCCTTTATTTTTTTAAGTTTGCTTGTCATTAAGTGAATTGTGATAAATGTGTTTGGTATATTTTGAGTCCTTACAGATGGGAATTATAACCGCAGAAGAGGCTACCACATTTAAAATTTCCACAAATGTTTACAAAGTCAGACATCTTATGATACTTACAACCAAGAACAGTAAACAACTGAAACTCCTACATTGTAGTGTACAGTCTTACTCAAATCTAACCAATGGAATTAAGTCATTATCACTATAAAATAGAGGGAAAAATTGCTAAATGCTGGTTGGCCGAGACTGAGGGAACTAACTTCATTAACGACCATTAATTTAATTTGCTTATTACCCTGGGCAATTACCAAAACTGAGAAAAGGCTTAACTTTGCCTAAAGTATTATAACTTCATTCAGGTCTTGAAACTAACTTTTCAACTTACTAGCCAAGTGGCTAGTTACAACTTAGATGTTTCAACAATTTCTGTTTGTTTACTAGCCAAACCGGCTTGTGGAAATCAATAACCACTAGCCTAAACTAAATTGTGCTAGTCTGTGGCTAGTTGGCTACCATAAGTGTCAAGCCCTGATCATTGATGGTTTCTTTACTTTGGCATTGATATACCAAAATTGAATTTTTTTCAGCTGATTTGTCGATGTAAACAGTTCACTGACACTAAATGAACACTGAAATGCCAACAGTGTACATTTTTTACCTTGATAGGAAATGATATTTCCCTTTGTGTTGAAAACTAGTAATTGCTTTTTTTCCTGGTAAAATCAAGGATTAATATCACTCGTGTTTTCGGAAGTTGCAGAAATTGCCAATGTAACTGTGGGCCTCTGACTATTTTTGAAATGTCTGATAACATGGTATTTAAATCCTTAATTTTACTCAGCCTCATGCCATTACATAAAATTATTGTTGTGGCCTAGTAATAGTTTTCTTTGCAGGTGAGGTAAGATCAGTGCTTGATGAAGTGGAACATGTACTCTCTCCCCATAATACAACAATACAGGTACATAAACATTATTATTAGGACCTAGTCTCTGACAAACAATTTGGGAGATGATCCAATTTCAATCCCTCTTTGCCCTTTCAATTTTGCCTGCCGTTAAACACTCAAGGGGGTGTACCATTAAAAAAGCTTTAGGATTCTTTGATAATCATGATTTTGAATGAATGTTATCTTATGAGCAATGCATCTGACGGTCGATCATTTTCTGACAATAAATCGGTTAGAAGTAACTATAAACGTATACCTCTAATCGTGTTAATATCAACCAAATAGTGATTTCCAGACCTTCCTTCATGAGAACTGGAGCAATCCTAGATGCTGTAACGATCCAGTGCTATACTTCTGTTAGAGCTGGTTTTAAACAGTCACGTCGGTTGATTCACACGAAATAATGATTAACGTTGACAAAAAAAGGTCGAGCATTTGTCAATAACCCTGTACATTATTTACAGTGCGATGCTGTATTTCTCTGTGAAGTTTTAATCGGTTGATGAGATGACTTCAACCGTTAGTTTCTGCTGGGCAGCGAGCGTATCAAGCTAGCGGCATCATGGTCAGATGAAATAGAATAATCACGAATCCATCACTTTTTAACAGAATGCATTATGGCTTTTAACCAGAGTGCACTGCGCCACTATTGTTATGTTTAGTGTATTGCGTTACATAGCGTTACTACTGTACGTGAGGACATTTTGTACTCAATCGTGTTGTTAATCTACTTTTCTAAGTAAAGGCAAATGAACTAATCGCGATACTGTATTTCTCCGTGAAGTTTTTATCGGTCGCTCCAAAGATGCATGACTTCAACCGTTAGTCTTTTTAACGATATTCAGGACGATGCCCGATTTTGCCACTGCACATAGGGGCTGCGCAACACGCTATGATGGTGCGTGCTCGCGCGTGGGTGGAAAGACTAGTCTCCCGCAGTGATCACGCGAGAGACCAAGGGCGTTGAAAGGGACTTTTAACCCTAAAATTTACGGGTCAAATTAGCTTGATTATGCTGCCTTTGATTGAAACCGAAAAATGAAATGAAGAAATGAAAAGGAAATTTTGTGGACAATTTGTCAACATCCTAATTTTTTCGTGTACCTATAGCCATTACTAACTATAACTATGCTATAGAAAATCAACAAACAGGTAGGAGAAAACAGCGTATCCCTAATATGCAGTTTGACTAGGATAAAATTTTCAAATAGTTGTAGAAAATCAACGGTAAGGAGTTATTTTCAAGACCAATTTCGCACGTTAAGGATTTGAGCGGCCCGCGTGGCGAACGGAGCCCGCTAACAAGCCCGTGAATTAATCGCTTTGCAAGATGTGACCATGGTTGGTTCCAGACCTAGTCCCCCCTACCCTTCCCCTTTGTATCAAAGTCTCTAAAATTATACTCGGGAAACATCTCAAGGGTACACATCTCAACTGGTCAGCGGCAGTAGCTCATGTAAAAACCCTGATACAACAATAGCAAACGAAAGAGGCAAGCATTTCCTGGACCCACCGGGGCCGGGGCCTGAGTAATGAAAAGAATGTAAGTGTTGGAAGCAACTTCATCGATTTCAAACGATTTTTGTCAGAGTTACAGTTTATTACTTAGAATTACATGTCTCACTAAATTATGTATAAACTGTATTACTTATTTCATGTTTAATAATATATTATTCTTCGTTTGATATTTTTAATGTGTTTTTAGGAGCTGCGAGAGCAATTAAAAGTATGTAAATGGATTTTGAATTTTATATGATTTTAGTTAATACGTTACAATTTGCCTATCTTTCAATCACTTTATTTATAGCGTGGGGTAGAGCCCCATACCCATGGAATATGGTCAATCTCTTTTCCTTTGGTTGTCTCGTGGCTGACTGAGCGTACGTACGTACGTGCCTTCAGATTGCACGGGTAGGGTAGGGGAGACTATCAAAACGAAGGGAGGGGTGTCTCAGGCGAGTCTTGGCAAATGCACATCTTTTATGTTATCATTAATCTTACGAACTTGGGAGCTCCGCTTTTAGGCTTGGCTAAATCTATATATTAGATTTATATTTTTACAATAACTGTAGAAATTCTTGCTCGCTCGTTGGTCAAGGGCCATAGACAATTTGAGTGATAAATGTCACTCCCGACTACCTTGAGAGATTTTGCTGGTCACATGACTTTTAACTTGAATCGCCATGTGCTCGGGTTTTTCAGTTTTTTTTTTTATTGAAGAGAGTTTAAAAAGAGTTATTGTGTCTTTCTTTGGCTAAAGCGAACGGTTCGGTAAGTTAATATTTGTTTTTTTGTTGTTGTTCAGGCAGGTATTTGGAGTTTAATGCCTTCTTTTGTTTGTAATTTCAGAAAACCTTTCACTTTTACTTTCACTTATATTCATTGGCCGAGGCCGTGCGGCCAATGTACGAGTTTTCGACGTTCGTCAAGTTAAATCAGTTGTGAATAAACATAAGTACTACGGTACCGACAATAAACCATACTTTCTATTGGTTTACCGGCGAAATAAACCAAACAAGTGTGCACTGACAAAATAGTAGTGACAAGTGGCCCTTTAGTGGTATGTCTGGCTGTATAGAGTTATATGTGTATCATTCCTGTTTAGCGCCACCCTATTATGATACGTCAAAGTAACGCGCTATGAGATTGCTACACTACGTAACTATACGCTGACAACCCTCTGGGCTTCGGATTCAAACCTGCTCCAACATGAATACAATGATTGCATTACAGGAGAGAGATGAAAGAATAATACAGCTGGAACGCACCTGTCATGAGTATGAATATATAATCCAAAAAGTTCAGACAGAAAAGGAAAGTGAACGCCAAGTGTTTGACGAAAAATTGCAACAAATAGAAAGAGCAGCCAAAGAGAACTATGCCCGTCACCAACAGCCAGAGAGACGCAGCTGGATCGTTCAACGTCATGAAGTAGAAGTTGACCAGAACGAGATTCTAGGGAGGGGATCCTGGGGAACAGTTTTCAAAGGATGGTTCCGCGGTACCCCGGTTGCTGTAAAGGAACTTCACCGCATCATCATCTCAGATCATAATCGCATTCTCTTTCACCGAGAAATGGAACTTGCTTCGCGGCTTCGACACAAGAATTTGGTGCAATTTATGGCGGCGGTAGCTGAAGGTGGAGACCCATTAATAGTCACGGAATTTGCTAATGGTGGCAGCCTGGCAAAAATTATACAACAGCGCACATTGCCATTTGCTGAAGTGTTATCCGTTGCCTTTGATGTAGGGCAAGGAATCCTCTACTTACATAGTGTAAGTCCAGACCCAATTCTTCATCGAGACATCAAATCCGAAAACGTGCTCGTCTATGAAGTAGGGCTGCCCATGGCAAGAATTGCCAAGGTTTCTGACTTTGGTTCCGCAAATTTTATGCGCAACATCATGACACCAAATCAAGGAACACCTCTGTACTCTGCTCCCGAGACACGAACACAAGAGTACACAACAAAAGTAAGAGAATGATTCACAGGTTTCTTTTACAAAGCTGGTTTTCATTTTGTTGGTGTAATAGCCAAGTCTGCTTTGAGAAATAGATTGGCGTTCTGTGCGATCTTATTCTATAGGAGATCCCAGAGACAGCAAACATTAAGAAAGAAAGTTTCTCCTCAGACTTATTTCAAGTCAGAATTGCGATCGCAGTAATCAAGGAAAAATAAGCCAAGAAATCTTACTTTGGCTTTACGAAGCCAGTATCAGTAATGGGCATACCGCATTTCCTTGAATAAGTACCCATGCTCTAATAAGCGTCCGGCCTCTAAAAGCCGGCCTCCCCCGAATAAGCGGCCACCCTCTAGGTAACCTGAGTGTAGCCGTACCCTCCCCCCCCCTTCCGTTTCTCCTCGAGGGGACAGGTGCGGCTACACGTAGGTTACCCTCTAAGGTTGCTCTTAATTATTAATCATTGATGTGATCGGTTTACCATTTTAATACTTTTGGGACCACAGTAATTGGCTATCACTGTTGTGGTTGCCTGCCCGTTATTGTTATTACTATTTTATTTTATCCGGCTGTGTTATAGGTTATATGTATTGTTGGCAAAGCTAATCAAATAAAATGATTAAAAAAAAGAAAATTGATGCCTAACAAGCCCCTCACCTTGAATAAGTGCGCCCCTCAATTTCCCCTCTTTATATTCTAGGCAGATGTGTATAGTTTTGGGCTCGTGGTGTTAGAGATGAGCATCGGAGAGTTGCCAGTTCCTCAACAACATTCAAGACAACTAGGAAATGTGGTCGATGACTTCCTACGACGACTTATAAGAGAATGCATCCAACCAAACCCCGACGAACGGCCCGATATGCAAAGAGTGGTTGCCGAGCTCAGACAACGTAAGGCTGATATTGTGGCTATAAACTAAGGTCACCCGACCTGCAGACTTGAGGGAGTAAGAATATCTTAAAGATACCCAGCTGTTATGTAATTAGCTACTCCGTGAAATCTGGAAACAGCAGTTGATGATACTGTTTGAGAACGAACGGGTTGCTTGCTAAAATAGTTTATCACTATACTCAACTCTCTAGCAATGCCCAATTGTTCGAACGTCGATTAGAACTAACATACCGTTAAATTTGAATCCGAGCTTCTTTTCCTTTCTTTCAAAGGCATTTTCTCGGATGATTTCTCGACTCTTTTAAGAACACCCAATCATCAAATCAGACACAGAATTAATTGACTTGAATTTGCTTTTTAAGCTTTTAGATATGAATTTAATTATAACACTAACCCAAGGTTATCATTACCCAACTTTGGACAAATCAGCCCGGATTAATGGAAACTATTAAAAAGAACCCAAAAACCGTAAAAACCAGACAAAAAAATGTATTACAAGGAGACGTCAAGATTAGCACTTAGTTAGTTCTCGAAGAACGTTAATGGTGTAAGAGGTATTCGATATTTGGTAACTTGTTAAGAGTTAAACAATAGGAAAAGCTTTTCTTGTGTCTGTTTTCAAAATTTACTCTTTCTCCAGGAGAATCACACAATGTAGAATTGATGTTCTTTACATCATCGAACGAACTTGTTTTAGTTTTTCTTTTTACAGCGGATATTCAATCTTTCTACGGTTTTTTAACATTACCTTTTGACGAATTTTAGTTTCACTGAATTGGAGTGCTTACATTACTCAAAAATCAAGTTCAGTGTAGACTTAATATGCTGAGCACGATCAAACAAGGCTTCAGAAGCGATCGTTGACCCTCTCGCAAGTATAGTGCAAGTATTAGATTGAGTGTCAAGAGATATTTGGGACTTCATTCGTTTGGTTTTTTCTCGCTCTGTGATTGGTCTTAAAGACTAGCAACATCCTCTCGGCCAATCAGATGCAAGACCGAGACCAAACGCAACTCGCGTTTTCCCGCGCTTCAAGCCGTTAGGTCATTTCTACTCTGAGTTCCCATTGGCCCCTTGTGGTGTTTGTCTTTCTTCAGATTGGCCACTGTGATCACGTGGAGTTTGGTTTCATAACACTCAATCGAAATGCGCTCTACTTTATAGGGAGAAATTAATCCAAAATGCCGCAATCGAGCATTGGAAAAAAATGTATATTTTATTAACAAATATTTCAATAGATTTTTTAGGTGCGAATTGAGGATAATCAGAAAATTTTGAGACTGATTAGGACAGAAACGAGGTTCATACATAAAACGCAGCCAGCATACTGCTAGAATCAACAAAGGATCTTAGCACTGTGCAGGACGCGTGTCATGTATAAACTTGGTCATGGGCCTTGCTCACCATTGAATCTCTGTTGCTCAGTGGTAGAGCATCAGAGCGCGGAATCCGAAGGTTTGTGATTCGATGGGAAAGTACTCGGATTTTTTCCTTGCCCCACGTTCTGGCTTGAGAAGAAGAAAAACATCTCTCCCTATATGATTAAGCTCAAAATTTACTAACGTTCTTATTCTAATTACAAAAATGTGTATTACAACTTAAAAAAATCAAAATAGAATTTTTAACGTGTAGTTGCTGTATTTTTCCTTAAAACAAGTAGGTAAAAAATGAAATAGTACAATTCAAATAAATAAACTGATATCTAGAATGTGAAGAGAGGTAAAGGTATCTCTAAAAAGACACATAGATTAGATTTTGTGTAAAAAGAAACCACTGTACATGTCAAGTCCCAAGACATTAAAGGTTATGATGTACCTCATGTTGGTTATTTTCAATACACTTTTATGATCTTGATCAATCGGTCTGTGTTGTGTAAGTCCAAATTTAAATCTTCCGTATTCACAACAAGACATAGGAGTTAGAAAGTCTTTAATACCAACCCATTTCAAGCGCCGGTCGTCATCAAGTTTTGCATATCCCAAACTGAAAAGACAACAGTTTTCATCTTCATCAGCCAGAAGTGGTTTGACATTACAGCTTTTTACTGAGGCGCTACGAAGAAGGTTTAGAATACATGGTAGATTGTGAAAAGTCACAAGTCGGAGCCCCCAAGTCAGTCCACTGTTGACCTAAACTTCGTTCTGACATCTTCGATGACGGTGGTAATGCCAAACTGTAACGGTCCTGCATTTCCTTTAGATTCAGCGGTGATTTGCAGAGGGGAGCAGGCTACTTGGCAACATCTCGGTGACATTCTATCACCTTCTGAAGCTTTTCCAAACAGAATCTGCTCTTGCGTCTGGAAAGAAACAGTTGGTTTCGCAATTCTATGATGGAATCAATGTAACTAGGATATTTGGTGAATAGATGCTTCTCTTTTCCTAATTGGACTGGGTATTCTAGCTGTTAATCCATAAGTTTCTAGATTTTTCAGGACCCCATACAGATGACGCAAGTGTTTACCCAGTGCACCCTGGCTAAAAAACCCATCAAACATGAGTCAGACTGTACGGACGTTCGTTTTAATTTTCAAAAAAATTGACTGGACTAGCTTATGGAGTGAGCATATTTTGCGGACACAAGCGAAGGAAGACGGAGAAGTGCTTGCCTAATACTACGCGATAATACCCTTAGCATAACTTATCTAAATTCCATCAGACTGTAAGAACACAACATATTCAGTGATTGGCTCAACTATTAAGAAATGTCTTGTTCAGCAGAAGTAAATAAGCTAACCCTTTCAATCTCGAGATCTCATTAGAAATTCTCCTTACTGCCAGCTGCCATACAATTCTTCTGATGTTAGTGCAGATAATTTGGTACTGGATCAACTCATAATCCCCTAATTGATATTTTTTACTTTATTCTCATCACTTGTCTGTTTTGATATTGTATTGATATTGTAAGGAGAAATTCCGTCTTGTTCACTCATAGGAATTGGAGGTTCAAGGTAGATGAACTTGCAGTTTTGCTTCCTTTTTTGGGCACATATGAAAAATGAAATAGCATGGTACCTAACTAGGGTCTGACCAAACCTGAACCAGGTCTCATACATGTGCCACTATAATTTGTTGCTAAGTTAGAATTCTCAACCAAAAATGTAGATGAAAGCGATCCTCGCAGTAATGAACCTTACTTGAGAAGTAGTGAAAATAAGGCCTGAAAAAAATTATTCCAGCACCAACGCCTCATTCCACGTTCCTCTTATGGGACATTTAGTTTTCAAACTTAATCCTGGCCCTGTGAGATCTTCAGACAATGGCTCTTGTTCAATTGTTTCCAGACAATGGCCGAGTGACACCGCGACGGGTCTTCCTAACACTCGAAACCCAATAGTAGCAATTGTATCGCAGCGTGCTATCAAGAACTTCAGGCGGATAGGGACACTACAAATTTGATTATAACATAGCCAAAGTAAAGCGCGCGCTCTGATTGGTCAATTTAGCGTCCCCATTTGCCCATGGGTGTACGCTGCTGACGTGAGCAAATGCAAAGACTATTTTTCCGAGCGCGCTTGTTTTTTCTGGCCACGTAAGATTTGTTAAATAAAAGGGAACTCTTTAGGTGCAATGTATCAATGTTATGTTATAAGACAAATGGTAAACACCACAGCGTACACTATTGAGTTATGGATGCACTTGGGAGGTTTGCTAAGCACTTAAGAAGCTAGAGTCGCTCTCGGCTGTCGCCTCGAGCAACTCTTACGCTTCTTTCCTGCTTAGCAAACTCCCGCATGCATCCATAACTTAATAGTGTACGCTGTGGTGTTTACCATTTGTTAATTAAAATACGACGTTCCAGAATGGACATAAGATTGCACAAGCAGATGTTGTTATGCAACCTCATTGCTCGTTCTGTCAGAAATAAAACAGCACGGATTCGCAAAGTAGATTTAGTCGCCATTACTGAACACTGGCTGACAGCGAATGACTCGGCTGTTATGACTGAGCTATGTCCTGATGGCTAAAATGTAATTGTGGTAATCCTAATTAGCATAAATTTATATTTTGCCGGCACGTATCGGAGGACTTAGGGTGGCTGCGAGGTACGCAGAGAGTTATGGGATCGTGGTTTGTAAGCAGAGATCGTTAGTAGAGCAAGGCATTATACGGTCAGCCTTCACCGGGCGTAGCTATTCGTGTTCGTCTTTTGTATAAATTTAGAGCGATACTTACATAATACCTTTAGTAACTGTGTAAAAATGTCATTCATAGGATACCCTAAAACCCCAAGAGTTTCACCGCTGCCTTGGTCGAGGGTACATGTTCCCCGTTTTTTCCACCTGCTGGTTTTAGGGGTTTTGGTGTCAGGCTTTGGTGCATTTAGTTTACTTCAATTGTAATAGGCTTCTGTTAGCATATCGACTTGGCCTTAAAATATACGTTGGCTTGGCTGACCAACCCGCCCAGAGATCAACTCTTTGTGTGTCCGGTTGAGCAGTGAAGGCAAAATTTGTATTGTTGACCATCCAAAACTTGATCGTGAAGGGGGACTGGGCTCATCTATCGAGACTCACTCGATGTTTCTATGGCTAGTGCTGGAGCTAGTGATCACGACTCCTTTGAATTCTCCCAGTGGATTGTAAGATCTTCCCCACAGAACATACGGCTTGTGATTGCCTACGGACCGCCTTACTCAGAGGAGCACCGTGTTCCCGTTAATGTGCACGTGTTTCTCACCGAGTTTCCGGAATACCTTGACTCTCAACTATTATGCAAAGAACAGCTGCTTATAACAGGCGATTCCAACATCCACTTAGACGATCCTCAAGACTCTGATGCACGGAAATTCTCGGAGCTTCTCGAGGGCCTGGGTCTAGAACAGCAGGTTGATAAGCCCACGCATTGCGACGGACGCACTCTTGATTTAACTATGACACGCATGTCTGAATGCCTGGTTTCGCGCACGCCCGTAGTAGATCAGTTTATCCCCGATCATTCCGCTGTCCTGTGTTGACTCACACTGCCGAGACCCGCTCTTTCCGTGAAGACTTCCAACTATAGAAAAATAAAGTCAATTGATATGAAGCAATTTAAAAGAGATTTTCAGTCTACTGAGCTATCTGCAGCAGTAAAACCAACGACTGCTAATGAATTAGAGGCGCATGTAAACCCGTACAACAGCACCTTTTCTGCTCTCCTAGACAAGCATGCTCCGCTTAGTACTCGTGCTAAGGTTAGCAGACCTGTGGTCCGTTGGTTCAGCAGTGAAATTGATGATGCTAAACGCTCACGGTGGAAGGCTGAAAGAAAATGGAGAAGAACGTGGCTGCCTGTGGATTTTGCTGACTTCGAGCAGAAGAGGAATAAGGTTATTAATCTCATGAACAAGGCAAGGGAAGAGTTTTATTCCATATTTATAGAGGATGAGGAAACTGATTTGAGAAAGCTTTTCTTTGCAGCCAAAAAACTGCAGCCAAAAAACTGCAGCCAAAAAACTGCTTGGCGCATCTGATGTTTTGAACTTTCCTGTCCATCTTGACAAGACTGTGTTTGCAAATGATGTCGGTAAATTCTTTGTGCGCAGGAGAGAGTACATTCGTCAGGATACTGATTCCATCTGCTTGAGTTCTGCTGATCGTAATCTTGTCCCGCCGGGCGGGGAGGCCTCGGATATCACTGACGAAGTACTGCGCTGTTTTGGCAACCTTGGTGTAAACTCCACATTTAATTTCTTTTTTCTTCAGAGTTCCACAGCGTCGTAAATCAGCCTCTGTACCTATGTCGCTCCACGTCGCTTCGAAATTCTCTGAATCTTTTGCAAAAACCCTTCGCGAACTTTACAAACTAACTTAGATACCAACTTTTCGAAAAACTAGAGTTCCAAAGTACTTTAAAAAAAGAAACGGAAAAGGTCACGTGCACGTGAACTTGCTGGAACTCGCATTGCTGGAATTCACGTGCTACGTTCTTAAAATATTTTAGTGGGCAAACACAAATAAGACACGACACTTGGTGAGCGAAATGTATGTGAGCTCATTAAAGCCTCTGCGAAAAATTCGTGCGTATTAGACCCATTTCCAACTTATGTGGTCTGTGATTCATTGGATGTTCTGCTTCCGGTGATCACAAATATGGCGAATGCATCTCTGTCCACTGGATATTTTCCTGACAATTGGAAGGAAGCTATCATAAACCCTTTGTTCAAGAAGGGCGCTAATGATTTCGCGGCGTACAAGAACTTGTGTCCGGTTAGTAATTTCCAATTTGTGTCCAAGATCACTGAAAGAGCAGTATTTGACCAAGTATACGCCCACGTCATGAACAACGAAGTGTTTCCCGAGTTGTAGTGAGCTTACAGGAAATCCCATAGCACTGAGACGCGCTGGTTAAGATAGTAAATGACATCTTAATTGACATGAATAGTCAACAGGTGTCTTTGCTTGTATTACTTGACCTTAGCGCTGCGTATGATACGGTCGACCGTACCATCCTCTTACGCCGTCTCGAGACATCCTTTGGTGTTACTGGAGATGATTCGAATGGATCGCCTCCTACCTGTCAGCTCGATCTCAGTATCATCATTAATGGTGTACTGTCTGATAGATTTGATTTGTCACTTAGAGTTCCTCGAGAGTCATGCCTCGGACCACTTCTGTTCTCTGATTATGCGAGCGAGCTGTTCCAGGTTATCAAGAACCATTTGCCTAATGCGCATGCGTATGCTAATGACACTCAGCTTTAATTGTCGTTGAAGCCAGACAGTTCAGTGGGTGAGACGGAAGCAAGAGGTGCTATGGAAAGATATATCAGGGTCGTAAGGGCGTGGCTGATTGTTGATAAATTAAAGCTGAATGAAGATAAGTCTGAATTCATGCTCTAGGAACTCGCCAGCAACAGCAAAGTTTTAATTGTCCACCTTATGGTTGGTGACACGCAAGTAAAATCAGTCAGTGAAGCTAGGAATTTAGGTGTCTGGTTCGATTCTAACTTTCAGTTTCGCGGCCTTATTAACAAAACACGTCAATCAGCTTTCTTTGAGCTATATAACATAAGGCGCAGATATAGTTTACGTCATAGAAAGTGCGGCGTATGGGGTTTTATTCACGAGTTGTTTGTGTCAAAAACCCGAACGAGCGAGGTAAGAGCGAGTGAGGGCTTTTGGTAACAGATCAAGATAAATTTTTTCTGATAAGTTTGAATATTTCCATTACCTGATAACTGGGTAACGTCTGGCTATTTAGGGAGAAGTTAAAGTGCTACTGCGACCAAAACTGCACCTTTTCTTTTCTCCTCAGAGATTGAAAGTACTTACCATAAGTAACAAATTTGCCGAATCTTAAGGAAAAACTCCATCGAGAAGTAACATTTTCCCACTAAATTCGCGATCTAAACGGCCGCCATTCTTCGAGCTACAGAACTCCGCGCGAAGAAGAAGTAACTGGGTCGAGAACGGAAGTGACGTCAACGATTCAACAAACGAGAGAGAGTTGTTTTTCTGGTTCCGCAGGAAAGAAGGAATAAAATTCGAAAGAATTGTTCCCCAGCTTTCTTTTGCGTATTTCTTGTAAAGGCATGCCTTCGCAGCGTTGTCGAAGTGAGTCGATGACGTCACAACTAAAACCGCTGAAGTTATTTTCGCGGGCTCTCTAGTGTGTTATTCGAGCAATGGCGGAAGAATTTTTAATGTCTTCGCGGCGCTGCTTTAAAGGAATAACGTCGTCAAATTTGAGAAACTTACGCTTATTCTTATAGTTTAGGGTCTAAATATGAAGTTAACACCAGAAATTGGGAAAATAAAATGAAAAACTTTCGTCGCAGTAGCACTTTAAATGCTAATTACTTCTTGAAGTTAAAGGGTTAAACTCCAATTTTACCTTCTTCATGTTCTTCTGTATTACGGGGGCTGAAATCGAATAATGGTTTTTTTTAGTGCAGCTCGTCAAAAGATTGGCAAAGAAATCAACGAGTTTAAACAAAATAATTGAAAGTCTGCAACGATGCCATCCAGAAAATGAAGGCTGACACTGCGAAGCAAGAACAACAAGAAATGGAGAGTCAAGAACAGAGGACAGCACCAGCCGTTGTACAGTGAATGAAACAATACTCTCTATAGCAATCTCATGAGCAATGTTTTTTTTCATATAACAAGGATGTCTGTGGAAGTTTAGTGTCGCAGACTCATAGGTACTCACTGCTTTGGTTACAATATCCAACACGAGAGGTTTAAATGTCCGTCGTATGGTAAATGGTAAAGAAATGAGGGAGTCAGAAATGGATACGTAAATAGAAAAATGTGAAGAAGGACTTCAATCTAAGTTCTATTAAATGTGCACCCGGCCGACGCTCGTTTTTTTATGATTAAACAAATAATGCATTTTAAACTGGAAATGAGATGATCTCTGTGGGTTGCTTTTTGTGTTTACTTTTACATCACTGATCCACGAGCAGACTAGATGGAGCAGATAGATCTAAGTCAAGGATTAGACAAAAATTTGGAGTTTAAAGGCTTTACTTTTTTCTTTCATCCTTCCCTCTTTCGTTCAGTCACTTGCCAATCGCACACAGTAATATTAGTTATCGCCTAAAAAGGGGTGCGATGTTTTGGGAGGATCACGTGGTTTTTAGGGGGAACGGAGGGGGGGAACAGCCGTCGCTGACGGTGTAAAGGAGGGTCGATAGAAAATCGACTGCCAATAGCCTATTTCCGAATTACTCTTGGCCTCATTTTCAAAACGAGTCCTGGTGCTCATCCTTTCGTATGATAATAAGTTTTCATTCACATGCAAATTAAACTCTTCGCAAATTTTATCAATTTTCCATTCTTTCTCGTCAGATTTCTTTTCAGAAAAATTCGGCACAGTTTTTGAAAACGAGTACAACTTGAGCATAGTTTGAAAACCTTCGAGCACATAATATGCAACATCTACACGCCACCCGGCCCCCACCCCGCGCCCATCCAACTCTTCTTCATCAGGAAGGGAATACTTTTTCGCGCGCCAGAGCTCAGATATCATGTGATCGTCCATGTGACCAGCAAGAAACCAATGAGAATTTAGAAAGCTAAGATCTTTTCGCGCAACGGACTGTTACAGGCGCAGTGATGCCTTTGTAGACAAATCCAGTGAAAGGAAAGAGTGTCTTTTTGTGGTAAGTTGTAGCAATTCCATCCTATCAGTTCCTTATCGCTTTGTTTTAGCCTTGCAGTTAGTTTACGGTCACCTCATTCGATGTTTAGATCGTTTGATCCTCTTTCGGGGGCCTCGAGTGAAAAAACCTCATTTCGATGTCAGTGCACGGAATAGGTTCACCTTGTTCGGAAAAAAGTCCCTCGTAGGTTGGAAAAGATCCAGGTCGGAAGCCTCCCTTTTAATGTATACGTATTCACCCGTTCCATGTTTCGAATGTTATGCATGTGCAGATTTTGTTAGAAACGTAGGCACAGTGGACAAAATTCTGGCAATGAAACCAAAATCGATGTGGAATCCATTAAGAATCTGCGATCAAGAGTTCCTCAACTGCAATCTACTTTCGATCGAACACACGATTCGCTACTCTCTACTTCCATTCACTTGTAGGTGTCACATGTACGTATTTCACAAAGTGTTAAAGGACTGGGGGAATGAGTTCGTTATATCGCGGTTTGGTTAATAATTGTTGTTAAACTAATTTCACAATGGCATGCACCATCGCGTGATTTAAATGGAAACTTTTTGTCACAGAAATATCTCAATAGCTGTGATCTGCAAACCATGGAAGCTTTGAGAAATTTTTTTCATTATCTAAAAAGAGGGCAGTTTACTATTTGAATCAGGGACTTAATCCAAAAAGAGCTGCTAAATTTGCGAAGCAAGCGAGCTGCCCTGAATAATGAAACGAAGGAACACCGTGGATGGACGGAATTGCCGAATATCTTAAGATGCAGAATGACGGAATATCCTAAAATGCGGAACGCCTTTTTATATGAAACCCAAGTCTCAAACAAAGGAATTGCAGTAAAACAGGAAAATATGTATAATTAACAGGCGTAATTAAAAGAAGCATCATTAGATGATCATTGTTGGCGCATGAGAAGACACACAGGGCTTGCACTGAAAGTATCACGGAGAGCTTCATACAATTCCTTATAATCTTATTTTAAGGCGGATGGCAGGTGTTGTCACGTATGATCCTTGTAAGGGTCATACGTGACAACACCTGCCGCGCCTCGACTAATGCTAAAAAAGTGCCATACAATTCCTTGTAATTTTTATTATAAAGAATTGTAGGGAGCTCTCTGAGATACTTACAGTGCAAACCCTGTGTGTCTTCTCATGTCAGTGGATTGGGGAACCATGAGACTTGCGAGCAAGACCCTTCAAATTATTATTATTATATTATTATTGTTATTAGTGAGATACAATGAAATATATAAGTTCATATATTTTGTACTGCGGTATGAGATACATATGATGCACGATCCTCGCAGTAGATAGCGCTATTTAAGCAATAGCGAAAATCAGACCTGAAAAAAATCAGGCCTTTATGGGATTCGAACCACTGACCTCTGCGATACTAGTGCAGCGCTCTACCAATTGAGCTAACAAGCCAACTGGGAGCAGGCCGTTAAGTTGATTCGTAATAAACCCGTGAAAGTGATAAATGAGATACATTTATCATCGCTATCTACTGCAAGGATCGTGCATCATATGTATCTAATATCGCAGTACAAAATATATGAACTTCATACATTTCATTGTATCTCATTTATCACTTTCACGGGTTTATTACAAATCAACTTAATGGCCTGCTCCCAGTTGGCTTGTTAGCTCAATTGGTAGAGCGCTGCACTAGTATCGCAGAGGTCAGTGGTTCGAATCCCTTACAGGCCTGATTTTTTCCAGGTCTGATTTTCGCTATTGCTTAAATAGCGCTAATTACTGCGAGGATCGTGCATCATATGTATTGTTATTATTGTTGTTATTTGTCACCATTGAGTTATCGGTTGAATATCAATTAGACAATATATCATCTTTCTCTGGTGGAACAGACACTCATTAAATATGCAGGGGTTTTCTGTTCTGCATGTGAGACAAATATTCTGCAACACTTCCTTCTAAAATTAGTATACAACCTCCAGTTCTTTTTGATGCTATAAAATTATTGTGCTTTACCAGTAGCCACACGCAGTCTTTGACTGTCTATTTTTCCTCATATGAAATGAATTTTGTGAAACATTCAATGATATAGTCTGCTTGAAGTTCTATGTGTATAGCTATGATAACTACAACATTTAATTTGGAACTTGTTAATTGTCTTTCTTTCCATCTTTTACTTTTTTTGCTTCTTGCTTGATAATGTCTTTGTGTGTAGACCTAAGCCTGGGGTCCTATGCAATCTGGAAACTTGGAACTAATTTTTAAGAATCAATTTTTTTCAGATTATTTACGCTCTGGAAAGAGATAGCAAGAAATTCTACAATTACGATGGCTAATGGTAAGTAAATACAGATAAAAATAAAAGATATTCAGACTTTTTGGATAGTGAAATTTCCAAGTGTTGCCTTTTTATCAAGTTATTGTACAAGCAGTAGAAGAATGAGTCATGAAAGTAGTTTTTGAAAGTGAGTAGTTGTTATTATTGGTTTTTGGTTTTCATGTTGTAACTTGCCAATTATATTAAGATGCCTAGGCACCATTTCATTCCTCTGAAGCTCAAGCACAAAATCCTGCCCAGAGTATTTTTTTTCTCGTTCCATGATTTAAGCTTGTATAATGGAAACTGTGAGTTCTGAGCTCTACTTAGAACAGGAATGATTGTTTTCACCTTGTTTTCACCTTGTTTTCAAACCTGTGTCTCTGTCACTGGTTTTTAGACAAACCCTGTTCGGGGTTCTCAGTGAGCTAATCTTTTCAACTCGGGGAGTTATGGAATGGTAAGAGAGAAAAAGAGAAAGACAGGAGATACTAGCATTTGTTCCCCTGAGAATTTGACCCAAGGATTGTTAATTATATCAACTCTCCCTTTTTTAATCTGTTGGTTACCAACTGGGGACTTAAAATTGAAATTTTAGTTGTCAAATGTTTTTTCACTCACCATGGTGACCAAAATGGTCTTTGCGCACTACTGTTGTAGTAGTTTCAGTTCATTTACATGGCTACATAGTATTTTTCCAGTAATTCTTTGATTACTTTTTTCTGAATTTTATACAAAAGGCTTGAAAGAAATGGTGGTTGAATTACTCTCCATAAAAGACGGAGCCTTTGAAGAAATAAGGGCTTTATGGATAGAATCTGTAGATACCACTGGAGTAGAAACAGTGGGGGAGCTTTTTGAAAAATTTGAAAAGGAGAAAGGCCGCATGTTGTCCGCAGAGGATGTTAAAGAACTTTTATGGAATTTGTCATATGTTGACATTAAGGAAAAGGTGTTTGCCGATGATGCCCCTTGGAGGCCACAGAACAGTTCCAGCAGGATATGTAAGTTTTGAAATTGTTTGATAGAGTGAATAAAGATAATGGGTACAGGTAATTGCTAAGTACACCCCTTCACTGACTGGACTCGGGGTTCTTGTCAAGAGCTGCTAACCAGTTATTTTTTATTTTACCAGCTGTTCAAGTAAATGTTACTGGCTATTTCTCAAAGTTGTCTCATAATGTTTCCAATCTTTTAGAAAAAGATTGCATTAAGATATTATGTTAAGATATCTATCAGATGTTCCCAGTTTGAAAATATGCCATATGTTGAAGAAATCCTACTTGTTTTGACCAATGACCTGCCATGTTTCCTTTCCATTCTTCTCATGGCCAAATGAAAAGGCCCCACATTCATTAAAAAAAGTCATGGGTGACAACATGGCATCTGCACCCCCTTCCCCCTTCCCCCTTCCCTCTTTCCCCTTCCCCCTCCCCCTTGCATGTCTGCTGGTCTGTACTGTTTATTGGCTTGTTTCGAATTGTTGATACAAGAAAGTCTGGTAACTAATTATAAGCACCAAGTTGAGGCTGAGGAGAAGATGCACTTATTTTGAAAGCAGATTGGAGTGATCATAGGTGGAATGTGAAGTTGTGTGCCATCCTGGTGTGTAATGCAGTGTCACGCAATATCAAAACAAAGTTAATGGAGCTAAAGCATTGAAAGAAAACGAATCTGTGTCCCAAGAGCAAGAGTAAGGCATGCAGGGGCCACTAGTCTGTTTCTTGTCAAACAGACATTGACCACAAACAAATGGACGAGATGATAAAAAATGTGTTGGATAACAAAACCATCCTAAACAAACTCAATCACAAGCCAGCATTGAAACAGTACTTTTCATGGATGACGCAAGGCTGTGGTCTCGCAGCACCCACTGGCCCATGGTGCCTTACTTTTGCTCTTGGGCAACTCAGTAATCTTAGTTTTTTCATGAAAAGCATATGCTGGGCACCTTGGATTAAATAGTTTCAGAGCGCTGGGGCCCCTTCAACTTTTCTCAGAGCACAGCCTTGATGATGTGCTGAAAAGGGATGAATTTGTGAAATTCTACACAGGATTTCAACTTTGGCCTGTCTAATGGCTGTTTATCTGTCTCGTCATCATGGTGGTACTTCATATCCTCCACATGACCATCTACAAATAAGCAAAAACCCTCAAGACTTTTGCACAAACAGTCTTCGTCGTAGCCATCTTTTCCAATCAGATAGTGGTAAATATCAGTAAAACCAAAATGAATGCAGAAGTAGTTTTCCTCCGGGCAATGTTAACTTGGAATCAATTAATTTGTCGCCTTTCAGTGATTCTCCTTCAATATTGGAACTTTTATTTCAGCTGTATTCCAAGAGAGTTCCAGTTGTCCTGCCCTTCTCCTAGTCTTGCCACTAATAGAAATTTGAATATCTCTTCCCTTTAAAAACTTTTAAAGTTCAGATACTTTCATACTAGGGAAGGGGCCTTACATTCACTGGAATATTGAGACAACTATTATTCCCCTCAGCCTCAACTTGGTGCTAAAAACTAGTTACCAGATTTTCTTGCACAAACAATTTGAAACTAGCCTATTGACTAGCCCATTCATGAATATATGGCCAATTGCCAGGCCCCCAACAGAGGAGCAGAATGCAAAGCAACATGGCATGCTTGCTATGCAAGCATAACTCTATTCAGTCACACACTCAATTCAGCTTATACACGTATTACAGTTTCTAATAACAATCATGCCAGTGTGGTGCGAAAATTGCAAAAAGTGATACCGGTAGTTTTTATGGGTTACTGTAATTTCCGGCCATTTACCTGCACGGCCGATTGCCTGCACCAGCTGATTATTGCATGCAGCGAAAAAAAAAGTGAACAGATTACCCGCACTGCTGGATAATTGTCACATAACCCGCACCTCCCTATTACCCACAGTGGTGTGTGTTTAAGGCAAAATCAACAGATTACCCGCCGGTAAACGGCCGGAAATTAAGGTAACAGTAATTTTCTTTGTTGCGACAGGGATATCTACTTCCCTGGGGAGTGCTCCTGATGGTGCTCCAACAACTGGGGGCCCAGGAGCTTTGATGGTCACAGGGCAAACAGCAGTTACTGTTTCAAACTTGGTTACCTCATCTCATGATTTTGCCAGACAGCAGGTACTTAGGTGTTGTGTCAGTAGATAAATGTTGCAAGGAAATTTCATGCAGAGGTTGGCACTAACAATGAATTGTTTTCATTCATCAGTTTACTTATTTGCTAGGTAGACCCTCATCTATGTATATCTTGAATTGTTTATAATTTACTGAAGAAATTAAGGACTGGCAGGTGTAAAAGCTAATTTCACAATACAGGATTAGAAATTAGAAGAGTAGAAATGGACCAAAACATCATGTGTTTCAAATGAAAATTAGCAAACAAAGAAGCCTTGACTTTGCTATGTTTTGTTGAAAAGTGTGTAGAAAGCAGCTAGAGCACAATTTAAGGAGTGTAGGGGGACACATGGGATGTAGTCAGGCATTCTTCCCTACTTCTTGAAATATCCTCATATAGGTAAAATATCGATTAAAAATTAGCTTGCAAATCACTTACACTAAATTGAATTTAAAATATGAGGCTGTCTTGAGTATTAGGGGGGCACACTGTTTAGTAGGGATGTAAATGTCGGGTAAATGGTTCTTTAGGGGGGTGTTACTTTGATTGATTTAAGATTTCTGTGTGTGGTAAACTTACAGTCACTCTGAAGAGTTACACGTGACTTCTTATTCTCTTTGGAACATCAAAAACCATTCAACCAGGCTTACAGAAGGATCACCTTTGTTTCTTTTGGGAGAGAGTGTAGTAGAGTCGTCTGGGCTAGAGTACCAATTTATGAAAGATGTCTGAGTCATTCAAAACAATTTTTAAAAGATATGAACTGCTTGCATTTCCTTGCATGGTTTCCTTATTAACAGCCCAACAATCACATTTGTAGTTGTTACAGGAAATGCACTCTTGTCTAGCATGCTTATGCAAGAAGCTGTCTTACCAATTGATTTTGTAGGGGTTCAGAGTTAGCTGCTAAAAATTTTAGCAGATAACACAGGGGTTTCATTAAGGGTCAGGCACTGGCCAAATTGACCTGTTGTAAGGACAGTTTTGCCCACCTGGTTTAACAATCTGGAGGAAGGTTTATCTTATAAAGAAGTTAAGTTTAAAAAGTTTTGCCCGCCTGTGAAAACCAGTTGCCCTCCTGCTGAAAAAATTAATGAAACCCCTGATAACATGCTATGACTTACAGAATCAAACCCTTTGCCTGAACTTATATCTGTTGTTAATTGATGTATTAATTATTGGTAATTTTGTTAGATATTTATTTTATGTTTTTATCATGTGTGCTAGACTTTGAGAAAAGAAAATAAAGCCCTTAGAGCCATGTTCAGGAATCGGGGGAAGAGTTTTAGAGTTTTGTGTCTTAAATATTATTTAAAGAAGGTAATTTATTGTTATTGACTGTGTTGATGTTGTAAATTGGCCATCGTCAAGAGTTTCTAAAGCTTAATATGTTTTGAGTGTAGACCTTTTGTCCAAGTGAATGATGAAAGCAGTGGCCAATTTACATTATCGACTCAGTTGATAAAACCAAATTATCTTGTAATACTTCCCCACTGACACAGTGTACCACAGTTTCTTTAGCAACTTTCATTCAAACAATTTAACTCAAGGGGTAAAAATTTGTTGAAGATTGCTATTGCTTTATATATGACTTGATGTAATATTTCATTTGGTTTGGTTTCTGTCCATTGTTGCATAACAATTATTGTAGCGCCAGCTAAGTCAAAGAAAAACGAAACATTAAAGCTTACAATGTTAACTTTATCTCAATGGCCAGGAGAACTGACTTTTGTTTCAAAACAACGTACGTCAGTATGTTTTTGTGCTTCAGATCAATCGTGTGTTGCTTTCAATGTTTTTTACGTGGTTCCTCACCCTTTGGAAAAGTAGTTTCCCATGAAACCCCCTACCCTTCGGAAATTACTGCCCTTGGACCCCCCCTCCCCCTCAGAATTTCCAAGGATCTTCTGTAGGGGGTTTGGATATTTTCTGGAACCACACATTCACCTCAGGCTCAGTGAATATTCTTGATTAGTATACACACACTCAGTGATCTTGGTGTTTCAAGCAATCTGATTGGTTCGCTATCTCGGGCTATTCAACAATATACACCTCCGAGCGAGTGGATAATGTGAAAAAAAAATGGCGGATGTAAACTCGCGTTTCGCTAAAGTTTCAGAAGCAGAAATTGCCTTTAAATGGTTTCCTTTTAATTTTGTTGAGATCACTTCGTGTGTATATACTAAAAAAATTATTCTTTTCAATCTCAGTGAATAGTGGCTTTTGGGAATATTTACCTCGCTGCTTCGTGGCTTGGTAAATATTCAGCCACTATTCACCTCAATTTCAAAGAATAATTGTTAGATAATCCCAAAGACAAAGTTGAGGGAATAGTCAACATTATTATCGAACTGTGCTTTGTAGGGTAGGAATAACACCTAAAATGTGCACGACTATCTTGTGGTATTTTACTCCAGAGAACTGGTTTGACAGGTTTTCTCTTACTGCATGAGTGACAAAATAGATATCTGTGAAATTTGCCCACATTGAAATAACAATTTGGCATGTTGGATAATAAATATCTTATCAGACGTTTTGTTGTGTGGTATTGCTGAATTTTTACTCGTTATTTGTATTTTGACTTGCCTCACAGGCTTGTCAAAATACACCATAACTTGCAAAATACTCAGCGACACTACACAACAAAATGTTTAATAAGATATATATATATTCACTGAGCCTAAGGTGAATAATTGTTTTAGTATTATTGCTCAGGTGCTTTTGATTTTTGTTGTTAATATTCGTTTTGATGCTTAAACCCTTCTGTTTTAATTATTTTGATTACTTAGGAAACATTAAGAGCCAGTTTCCACTAGAATTTAACAGTTTCATATAATTCACTCAACAAAAACTTCATATCTTTTTCTGAAAAGTGTTACTTCAAACTAGGTAGCATCCTTTGTGTTCTTTGAAATTGAAGTTTCTTTATGGCATTCATCATAATCAGTTCCTCTGTAAAAGTGACAAACAGAGCAAAATTTAGCACCCCTGCCACAATCACCTTGCGCCAGGTGATTAGCAAGATATGAACCAATCCTCAACCAATCAGAGTGTGTGCATCTCTATAATCACCAGACCAATTATCCTAAATACTGATAATCTTTTTTTATGAACTGACCAGGTTGCATTGCTACATGGATGTGTACATGTACATGTCCTATAGTTGAAATCCATGTGTCATTTTTCAGTGCAAGTTAAAACAGAGTAAATCACATACCAGTGGGAATAAGTAATAAAGCGCCAGCTAACGAAATTATATTTGCCATAATGACTCATGATGAAGAATGTTTTTTTTTCTGCAGAGAACACCCGGATTGAGTAGAACATTGCATGGCCAAAATTGTTATCTACAAGAGAAACTAAAGGTATGTTAACTTAATGACTTAGCCATAATGACTCATGATGAAGAATGTGTTTTTTTCTCTGCAGAGAATACCCGGATTGAGTAGAACATTGCATGGTCGAAATTGTTATCTACAAGAGAAACTAAAGGTATGTTAACTTAATGGCAGATTTTTTTGTGGTGGTGGTTTTTTTTACAATTTTATTTCTATGATTAGGTACAAAGTACAGTGCTTTTATGACATATTAATATCATAGGTATATGCAAACTGCATTCACTACAATGAACAATAATGATGCAGCTATTTAATCTATGTTTTATTCTCCTTGTTGTGCATTATCGCTCAAGTCTTAAAATCCAAGTTACAAAACATTTCAGCGGATTGAACTGAATGCTGCTGCTGCTTATCTTCTTTACTTATTTAATTTTTTCTTCTTTACTTCATTAATTAGTTCTTTACATTAACTCAGATTACATGACTTGTTATTTCCTTTGGAACATATCAAAAACCATTCAACCAGGCTTACAGAAGGATCACCTTTGTTTCTGTTGTAGAGTCGTCTGGGCTAGAGTACCAATTTATCAACGATGTCTAGGTCTTTCAAAACAATTTTTAAAAGATAAGAACTGCTTGTGTTTCCTTGCATGGTTTCCTTATTAACAGCCCAGCAATCACATTTGTAATTGCTACAGGAAATGCACTGTTGTCTAGCATGCTCATGCAAGAAGCTGTCTTGCCAATTGACTTTTCAGGGTTTCAGAGTTAGCTGCTAAAAAGTTTAGCAGATAACATGCTATGATTTACAAAATCAAACCCTTTCCCTGGTAACTTATATCCATTATTGATTGATGTATTAATTATTGGTGATTTTGTTAGATCTTTATTTTATGTTTTTATCATGTGTGCTAGACTGCGAGAAAAGAAATTAAAGCCCTTGGCGCCATGCTCAGGACTTGGGAGGAGAGTTTAGAGGTTTGTGTCTTAAGCATTAAAAGATCATTTATCAAATCAAACCCTTTCCCTGGTAACTTATATCCGTTATTGACTGATGTTTCAATTATTGGTGATTTTGTTAGATCTTTATTTTATGTTTTTATCATGTGTGCTAGACTTCGAGAAAAGAGATTAAAGCCCTTGAGGAGAGTTTAGAGGTTTGTGTCTTAAACATTAAAAGATCATTTATTTTTATGGGTTGATGTTGTAAATTGGCCAACATCAAGAGTTTCTAAAGCTTAATATGTTTCAAGTGTAGACCTTTTGTCCAAGTGAATGATGAAAGCAGTGGCCAATTTACATTGTCGACTCAGTTGATAAAACCAAAATATCTTGTAATACTTCCCCGCTGACACAGTGCACCACAGTTTCTTTAGCAACTTTCATTCAAATGTTTTAACTCAAGAGTTAAAAATTTGTTGAAGATTGCTATCACTTCATAGGACTTGATTTAATTATTCATTTGGTTCGGTTTCTGTCCATTGCTGCTAAACAATTATTCACCTCAGGCTCAGTAAATATTGTTGAATAATCCCCAAGACAAATTCAATGGAATAGTCAACATTATTATCTGACTGTGCTTTGTAGGGTAGGAATAACTCCCAAAATGAGCACAAATATCTCATGGTATTTTTACCCCAGAGAACTGGTTTGACAGGTTTTTCTTATTGCACGAGTGACTAAAAAAATATCTGTGAAATTTGCCCACATTGAAATAACAATTTGGCGTGTTGGATAGTAAATCTCTGATTAGACGTTTTGTTGTGTGGTATTGCTGAATTTTTACTTGTTATTTGTATATTGACTCACCCCACAGGCTTGTCAAAATACTCCATAACTTGTAAAATACTTAGTTCTTATTAACAGAGTGGGAGGTCTGAATGGGAGAATCTTGACCGATGTCACCAGTACAGAGCGAACACGGTGAGGTCTGTACCAGCAACTGAGGTCAAGATTCTCTCATACAGACCAACCTAGCTTGGTTAATAAGATGTTTATGGCTATCTCGTATATGCCATTTTTTATGTTCTTTGTACCTTGTTTTTCTAGACTGCTCTAGATGCCAGTCTAGATGGAAAAATATAGACTGCTTTTAATATTGATTTCAGCCAATCAAAGTTGTGAATTTGGTAGTTCCCAGTCCTTGTGTGACACAGCCATAAATTATAATAATCAGTAATACTACACAATAAAATGTTTAATAAGATATATATATATATATATGTTGTAGTTAAAATTTTTCCATAGGTAATTTTTTTTTAACTAGGTAAATATATTTGTTAACTAGGTATTTTCTATTTTAACCAGGTAATTTTTACTCAGTCAACTGTCTAAAAAAGGGCCTTCATTTTCTGGGGTGTGGATGAAAAATAGGGGCCTGGTATTTTTAGGGGGTTCTTAAAAGATAGAGAGGAATTAACAAAATTAATTATATCACTTTCACATTCCTCTCTTGGTCCCTTTTTCCTTCTATCCACCTCTACTCTTTCACTATCTCACAATTCTGGTTATTAAATAATAACTAAGTTCCATCTATATTAATACCAATACTTCATTGAGAATAAAGAAGCATTACTTACCCTCTGCGTATTGAACCTAAGACCTTCGTAGCAGATTAGATTTCCTGTCCATCACACTCTTCTCTATACCACACAGTCCTTGTTCTAAATACTTACTTTTTTCTTCCATTTATTCTCTCTTTGGTACCAGACTCACCTCGGTCAAAATTTAATTTATGCAAAACATGCATGCACTTGCGCACTTGTATGAAAATGGGACTTAATCATCAAAAGCAAAGAAAGCGATGGAGGGTGTACCGTTTTGTGTCACTAAAGACCCGTTTTATGAAAAGTTAGATGCTCTTAAAGGCTCCAAAAAAAGTAACAGTAAATTGACTGTCTACATAGATGATAAATTTTACGAGAATGCGAAGTACTGGCTCAAAAATGAACCCAAGAATCACGAGCAGTTCAGACTAATAAAGACAGATGTAGGGACGATTAAGGGGAAACAGTGGACCATTCAAAATGACAACATCTTGTCCAAGGAGCGAAAAATTGTGGTACCTAATAGCCAACTTCACGGCATTTTATCCCAAGCTCATTCTTTAACCGCACACCGTGGGAGAGATAAAACTGAAGAATTTGTAAAGAGAACATATGCAGAAATATCTCAACATGTTGTAACACTATTTGTTGGTCTGTGCCATCTACACCAACAACAAAAAAGTGCAACAGACCATTTGTAGTGGCCAATAACGAAACCAATACAGGCAAGTAATTTTCTGGCACACGTACAGTTGGAATTGATAGACTTTCAAAATTTGAATTGTTCTTGTGGAAAAAACCACAACTGGCTTTTATATGCAACTGATCATTACAGCAAGTTCTCCTGGCTTTTTCCTCTGTCACATAAAACCAGTGAGGAAGTATTAGAAGCAGTCACACAACTCTTTTGGCAGGTTGGCTTTCCCAGAAAGCTTCACACAGATAATGGAAGAGAATTCAAGAATAAGAACATGATAGACTTTTGCAATAAACATAAAATTGACCTAGTTCAAGGAGCTCCAAGAACTCCACAAATGCAGGGACTAGTTGAAAGAAACAACCGAACTGTTAAGGAAAACTTAGCAAACATCCCTAAGGAGAAACAAGTCAGCTTGAATACCTGGTGCAGATTTGCTGGAGAGGCTGTCTATAAGAGAAATGTCACAATACACAGAGCAACTTCAAGAAGCCCATATGAACTTGTCTTCGGCATTCTTCCCCATAGAAGCATGCCAACAACACCATCACCACAACAATGTTCCTCTATGGAAGCAGATAGACAACAAGAAGGTGAAGATGAAAATGAATGTTCAGAGAACACAATTGAAACAGAAGTTGAGGAGCCTCAGTGCTTTCATTAAGATTTGAAATAGGTGGCTACCTCGGGACAACATCCGCCGGAGAGCGACTTGATTGCGACTTAGCGTGGCGACTGCGACTTGAGCGCGGTGAAATATACCCGGCGACTCGCAACAGAATAGCCGCCGGAGCTCCGGCGGGTGCCAGGTCTTATTGAAAGCACTGAGCCTACCAGAGTCTCAGATGTAAACAATCCTACCTGCAAAAGAAAAGCTGAAGAAAGTTCATCTCAAAACAGAAAAGAAATAAAAAGCCAAACAAATCCAAAACAAAATATATACAATAAAAAAATGAAATCTGCAAGACTGAGTGTAAAGAAATTTGAAGTAAATGATTACGTGTGTCAAAATTGATAAGATTGATAAGAGTAGTGCACTTCATCCCAGTGTTCTATTTGGGAAAATAGGTGAAATGGAAAACACATATGCAAGAATATCAACCAAATTTGGTTTAATAACAACTCTCATTTCCCCCTCAAGATTGACAAAATGCTCAAGCCCAAATATTGTTTTTGAAACTACTAAAGAAATAACGTTTACAGCAGCATGTAAAATGGCAATGGAACAATAGAAAATAAAACTGCTTTCATGTTTATTTTTATATTTGTTGTGTTTTATAGCAACAGCAAACCATCTTATTTTTTTTTTCAAAACCTATCTTCCTTTTTTCTGTTCTTCAATCTGCAAGTACATCTGAACCCTGACCCTAAACCTAAACCTTATCCCTAACCCCAAACCTAATCCTTAACTTGAACCCTTAACCTAGATCTAATCCTCTGATTGACTAACTGACAGAATCAGGCTAATTGCAGTGAAGATCTTGCTCTCTCAGATTGTTATATCCTTATCTTGACAAACCCCAATATCTCTATCACTGTTATCAATAAAAAAAACAGTTAGTTACCCTATAGCAAGTGAAAAAAATGTTTTGGTGCAAAATTACCAAGGTTAAAAATATTGTACCGGGTGAAAAATAAAATTTACCTTCGAAAAAAACTTACCTGCAACATATATATTCACTGAGACTAAGGTGAATAATTTTTTTAGTATAATTGCTTACTAGATCCTTTTGATTTTTGTTATTAATATTTTGTTTTGATGCGTAAACCCTTCTGTTTCAATTATTTTGATTACTCTTGAAATATTAAGAGTCGGTTTCCACTAGAATTTAACAGTTTCATTTAATTCACTCAACAAAAACTTCTTATCTTTTTCTGAAAAGTGCTACTTCAAACTAAGTAGCATCCTTTGTGTTCTTCGAAATTGAATTTTCTTTATGGCATTCATCAGTTCCTCTGTAAAAGTGACAAAACACAGAGCAAAGTTTAGCACCCCTGCCATAATCACCTTGTGTCAGGTGATTATAGCAAGATATGAACCAATCCTCAACCAATCAGAGTGTGTGCATCTCTATAATCACCAGACCAATTATACTAAATACTGATAATCTTTTTTTATGAACTGACCAGTTTGTAATGTGTATTGCTACATGGATGCATACATGAACATGTCCTTTAGTTGAAAGCCATGTGTCATTTTTCAGTGCAAGTAAAAACAGAGTAAATCACATTCCAGTGGGAATAAGTAATAGAGCACAAGCTAATGAAATTATATTTGCCATAATGACTCATGATGATGCATACATATTTTTTTTTTCTGCAGAGAGAAATGAAATTGAGTAGAACATTGCATGGCGAAAATCGTTATCTACAAGAGAAACTAAAGGTATGTTAACTTCATGGTGGTTTATTTTTTTTGTTTGTTGTTTTTTTTTTTAATTTTATTTCCGTGACTAGGTTACAGTCCTTTTTTGTATTAAGAAAGTCTTAATACAAAACTTGTCATGGTATTGATTGTTAGAAGAATGCATATGCATCTTTCACAGTTCACATAAAAATAAAAACCAAATTAACAGATTTATATTTATATTTTTAATGAATGCTTCAGTTATATTTGAATCAGCCAAACCAAAGTTCATTTCAGTTCAGTAAAATCCCCTTGGCACTGTGGCCTTATGAACAAACAAATCAGAAAAGTGTATTTTTACCTACATCAGGGTTTCTGTCCGCACTAGTGGACTCTAGCTGGAAGTCATCTAATGGTTGAACTCTGTGTCGGCTGTAGCGGCTAGTGGACATGAACCCCTATCCATCTAGGCTTTTGATTGAGTTTCAACTAACATGATTATGAAGGTTACATTACAGGAAAAGGAGGAGATATTAGGGCAAAAAAATGTGGAAATCAGGAGCCCGGAACAAAGAATGTCAGTAGCATCCAGGGCCGGGTACCACAGAACAAGCTTCAAATGTAAGCAACTTAAAAATCAGGTGTATTTTAGTAGTACCTCCTAGTCTTTTTAAACAGCTATCGGCCATATATTTTTCTCTCACCATTTAATGATTTTGGCTTGCTAGATGATATCTTTGAATCCCAGATAGCGTACTTACCATGAAGAATAACAAAGAATAAATGAAACTGCTATTGTGTTGTGTACACTCTTAGTCATTGCATAGTGCAAAAACTATTGAAAAGTGATAGCTTCCATGTTTTAACCATTTTTTTTCATTGTAGATGTGGCAACTTCTGGGCCTGCTAATTTGGAGATTAATAGTAGTAGTGCTCTAACACCAATTGAAGAGTTCAATCTTGTGGTGACAGAAGGAAGAGCAATGAAGGCACCAGTCATGAATCAATCCACAGCCTCTCAATGGCAAACAAGTACCCATGATGTTTCAGAGGTGCAGGTATGTTAATACCATGTGTGAACAATGTTCAAATGTTGATGGTAAATTTTATTCAGAAATCAACAGTAACATTAAATTATCTTCATTTGTTGATCTGTCTCACTAGAAGACTTGCATCTGTGTATAGGTCCTGAATTGTTTGGAATTCTTTAAAGAAAGTACTGGAAGTCTTTAAAGAAAGGAGGAGGAAGTAGTTGAATATTTTTATGAAAAATCTGAAAAAATTAAAAATCATCTTGTGTTGGAAAAACCAATCGTTTGAGTGTCTTTAAGTTACTGTTTTGATGATAATTATTATAACTTTATTGATTTATTTATTGATTATTAATCTACTTTTTGACTTTTCTGTCGTTATTTGATGTTATGTACTTTGTTGACTGAGTTTGTTAGGGCAGGATGAAAAGATATTCAGCTCAAGGCCCTACTTATGTCAGTTTTCATTACGGTCACCTATGGGATTGCATGAGCAAGGCTGGACGGGTCATTTAATGAATTTAGTTATTGACGATTTTCTTATATCTTTATTTGTGTATTTATTGTGGCTGGCAGAAATTAAGAGAAGAAAATGCAGACCTCATAACCCAGCTCAGGAGTCAAGAGAGGAGTTCAGAAGTATGTCTTGTAGAGTTTAGGCTGGTGATGTCACTTGGTGGAGACTAGTCCAGGCCGGTCAAACGTAGGCAACAGTTCAATGCAAGTTCATGCAACATCGTCGTCTCGTGTTGTAAGATGTTGTGAAGAAGCTGGTCAAACGCACGTAACATCTTGCAACAAAGATTTGACCATGTTTAAACTTGATCCAACACGATACAACATCGTGCAACATGTTGCCACCTGGCCCCGGTTGTTCGAAGTATGGATAACGCTATGCAGTGGATAAATCTCTATCCGGTGGATAGCACCGTAAGTTTTGGCAACACTTATCCGCTGGATAGCGATTTATCCGTTGGATAGCGTTATCCGCTCTTTGAACAACCGGAGCCTGGTGGCCAAGCGTGCGAAACACTTTACGTGCAACAGCGCTAACAGATTTTAAGTTGAAATGTTGTGTGCGTTTGGCCGGGACTTAAGCTAACATACGTTTTGGTATTATATTTATATTAGTAACTTTGTTTAAGAACGATCCAGGTATGCTATTTTGAAATAATAACTTCATTTAAATTACCTACCAAAACATCTGGCAACGTAATTTTACAGAAGGAATGGTGGGGGCGAGAGATGTGGTTGGTACGCTGGACTCCAGGTCAGGAGGCACAGGTTCAAACCCTGGTCGGGACATTTTGTTGTGTTCTTGGGCAAAGCACTTTACTACCACAGTGCTTCCCTCCACCCAGGAGCATAACTTGGGGCTGGAATACTGTTAGGGAAGTTTGAAAAAATTGCTGGGGGGTAACCTTGCAATGGACTGGCATACCCTATAGGGGAAAAGTAATATGGAAACTGGGGTAAACCAGGCTGGACGGGCTAATAGGCTCTTGTACTGAGGTATACTTTATTATTCTTAAACCATGTGTATTTCACGGAAAGGGCAACTAGACATTTAGATTGTAAACTTGTGAGCAGCAATATCACATAAGCAAACCCATGTTTCCCCCACCCCCCCCCCCCAACCTTACGATGTTAGTTAGGTGGTTGCGTTGATATTTTGTTTGGAACCTTAAATCTACTCGGCCATTATCATAAATGGTATACTTAACAACTATTCACCGAAGTGGAGGTGGTTAGTGGTGGATATTTACCGAGCCGCGAAGCGGCGAGGTAAATATCCACCGCTAACCACCGACACTGAGGTGAATAGTTGTTTTACTATATACTAAAACAGTGAGATAATGTACACCACCGTTGTTAATTTAAGTGATTTCTTCGCTTGTCACGGATGGAAACCGGGACGCCATTTTTTCTCGAGTTGCTCGGAGGTAAATAGGAAAGGATATTCGGAGTTTGATTAGCCAATCAGAGCGCGCCTTCAACGCTATCCACTGTTTAAGTATATACTAACAGAGATAGAATAAATATATGAAAATCATATATTGAACTGCGGTATTTGATACGTATGATGCACGATCCTCGCAGTAGATAGCGCTATTTAAGCAATAGCGAAATTCAGACCTGAAAAAAATCAGGCCTGTACGGGACTCGAACCACTGACCTCTGCGATACGAGTGCAGCGCTCTAACCAATTGAGCTTGTTAGCTCAATTGGTTAGAGCGCTGCACTAGTATCGCAGAGGTCAGTGGTTCGAGTCCCGTACAGGCCTGATTTTTTTCAGGTCTGAATTTCGCTATTGCTTAAATAGCGCTATCTACTGCGAGGATCGTGCATCATACGTATCAAATACCGCAGTTCAATATATGATTTTCATATATTTATTCTATCTCATTTATCACTTTCACGGGTTCATTACGAATCAACTTAACGGCCTGCTCTCAGTTGGCTTGTTAGCTCAATTGGTTAGAGCGCTGCACTAGTATCGCAGAGGTCAGTGGTTCGAGTCCCGTACAGGCCTGATTTTTTTCAGGTCTGAATTTCGCTATTGCTTAAATAGCGCTATCTACTGCGAGGATCGTGCATCATACGTATATACTAACAATTATTCCATGAGCGCACGTTGAATGTGAGATGATACATAGCCAAAGAGGCGCGTAGCGCCGAATTAGCTATAATCATCGCATATCCAACAACCGCGAGTGGAATAATTGTTTAAAAAAAATGCCCCCAAGATATTACACGAATCTTCTCGACGATATTTTGCAAGAAGAAACCGGATGTTACAATGTAAAGATATAAGGTTATGGTATATTGGCTCATATATCATAATGGCTAAGCCAATAAAAAGTATTAATTAACAATTATTCCACGAGCGCGCGTTGGATATGAGATGATCTATGAGATGATAGATAGCCAACTCGGCGCTACGCGCCTCGTTGGCTATAATCCCCTCATATCCAACAAGAGCGAGTGGAATAATTGTTTTATTAAAAACGTTAAATTAAGTTATTAAATTCTATTAAATTTTATTAAATTTTTAGCTCCCTTTTAATTTCAAGCTGGCACGTACGCTTTCCATATTTTAGATAATGGTATATTGGCTGATATACCATAATGGCTAAGCCAATAAAAAGTGTTGAATTGCATTATCCAATGATCTAGTTTTTAATAATTAACAATTATTCCACGAGCGCGCGTTGGATATAAGATGATAGATAGCCAACGAGGCGAGTTGGCTGTAATCATCTGATATCCAACAAGCGCGAGTGGAATAATTGTTTTATTAAAAACTTTAAACTAAATTAAAATCTTATTAAATTTTTTAGCTCCCTTTTAATTTTAGACTGACACGTATGCTTACCATATTTGAGATTGCACTTAAAACTATATGTAGAGTTTAGGCTAGTGATGTCACTAGGTAGACTATTCCAGCCCGGTTAAACGCATGCAACATTTCAACGCATCATCTTGTAACATCGTTGTCTCGTGTAAGTAAGTAATTTTATTTAACCACATATCGCATATGAGCGATAGCTCGTTTAAGTGTAACTGTGGAAACCCACCCATCCCACCCCTGGGGAAGACATCCATCACACAGTAATCTCGTGCGTGGGAAATTAACGTCTCCTGCCCCCAACCCTGCAGGAGACAGGACCTCCATTTATTCGTCCCTATCCGCGAAGACTAGAATATCTTACCATCTCTTGATGTTATAAAAAGGTAGCTTATTCTTCTCAATTATTCAAAAACGGAATCGCCTGGGGGTTGAATGCTATCAATCTGAACATTTGATTGAGCTAAACCATTTCAGTTTATCGGAAAAAAACCCCAACAATTCGTATGAGTGATTTATGTTACCTTCAACAGGGTTATATTTTCCCTTGCCCTAGTTAACAAGTGATTGTAATGTTCTCTTTTTGAAACTGAACCAACGGAAACAAAACTTTTACATTACAGGTTAATTGTGAGGAAATAAAAAACTTGAACCAAAAGCTATCAGAGGCAGGCATCAGGTGCCACAAAACAGAGAAAGAATTACGTCACAAAGACGACATGATAAAACAGCTAAGTGCTGAGCGCCAACAGCTTTGTGAAAATAGGAAGCAAGATCTTGAAAATTTCGAGCAGCAAATACAACAAAAAACTGCAGAATGTCAAGCAGAGTGCGAAAGCCTATTGTGGCAACTGAACAATTTTCATCTGACCCAAAGAACAGCTAGAGAGGCAATACTATTTAACCAAGTTCAACAGGCTATAGCAGAGCGTGAGAGGCAGTTTGAAGAAAGACATCAGCAGATAGAGAGAGTAGCCAGAGAGAACTGTGCCCTCCACCAACAGCCAGAGGAACGTAGCTGGATTGTTCCACGCCATGAAGTTGTAGTCTACCGAGAACAGGAGCCTCTAGGGCGGAATTCCTGGGGAATAGTTTACAGAGGAAAGTTCGGCGGCTGCCCTGTTGCTGTAAAGGAACTTCACGGCGCCATCGACTCACCTCATTCTCGTAGGCTCTTTTACCGAGAGATGGAAATGCTTTCTCGGGCTAGGAACAAGAATATTCTGCAATTTATAGCTGGAGTATTTGATGATGGATTACCATGGATAGTCACAGAAGTTGCCAACGGTGGTAGTCTGGCAATGATTCTAGAAAATCGCGCATTGCAGCCTTCTGAATTATTCTCTATTGCTTCTGATGTAGCGCAAGGCATCCTCTCTTTACATCGTCACCCGGTACCAATGACTCATGGAGATATTAAACCCGGAAACGTGTTCATTTTCCAAATAGGGGAGCCCCCAGGAATACTTGCCAAGCTTGGCGACATGGGTAACGCAAATTTTGTATCTGGTGTCGAGGCGCCCGACCTAGTGTCGCCTGTGTACTTGGCTCCCGAAACACAAACACAACAGTTCACAACAAAAGTAAGGGGGTGATTTGATATACCAAGAAGTTTCTCTTAAAAGTGTAATTTCCATTTTGCTGTTTCGATCGCTATGAATGCGTAGAGAAAAAAGTCGGCTCTCCCATCAATCTGGCAGAGATCACAGAGTAAACGAATCTCAGGATAGTAAGTTCGTCTTCTTACGATTGCCAATTTACCAGCTCCCTTGTTTAGCACCGTGGTGGCATTTGAGCAATAAAATGGAAACCAGATACACAATTTGGGTTTTATGTACGTCGTTTGGTTGACAGATGCCCTAGTTAGAGCCATTTCATGTTAATGGTCCAAGAATTACGGCTTTGGTTTGGCTTTTATTAACTTTGCTTTGTGATCGGTCTAGAAAACTGGCACCATTCTTTCAACCAATCAATTGCGCAGCTAAAGGCAATCGTGGCTTCGGCTCTCGTTTCCCGCGCTTCCTGAGATTTGCTTATGTTTAATTTGGGAGCTGACTCTTTGTCGCCGTTAGTTGTCTCTAGACCTTTAATTACAAAGGAGGGACGTGAGCGAGAGGCGCACATGGGGGCAGGTGGAAGAGAGAAAAAGAAAAGTGTCTACTGCCTTTGGCCTTCCCGTCGTCCCATTTATCGTGGTAGTGCTAGTCTCTCGCGACTCTGCGGATGCGTTTCAAAAGCAGTAGACGACTAAGGACGATTCCGGTTTACATAGGATCATTTGAGTTCTGGTATTTTCCTTGACGTTTGTTGACCTATGTCAAACTGAGTCAGTCCACTGTTATTATTATTATTTTTTTTTTATTCTAGGCGGATGTATATAGTTTCGGGCTTGTGTTGATGGAGATGAACATCAGAAAACCACCTGTTCCCGGAGAAATTCAACGTCAAGTGGAACAAGTTACCAATACGTTCATGCAACGACTGATAAGAAGGTGCACCGCAACAAACCCAGATGACCGACCGGACATGGAAAGAGTGGCTTACGAGCTGGAGCAGTGTGAACTAAATGACAGCAGTCACGGGTTTAACTAGAGCAAGAGCACATTTTAGAAACCCAGTGAAAAGTATGTCGCGATCTCAAGAAATCCACTGATTAGACACTGATAATGTCTCAGATGATTTACATATAATGTGCGCAGATATTTTGCAAGTCGCGTAGTATTTTTCTGAGCCCGTAAGAGCGAAGAAAATACGAGCAGAGCAGAATACATGCTCGTATTACATGACAAACCATCGAATAAGGGATTTATTTTTCCACTATTATTTTATTTAAATTTTTCAGTCTGTTGGCTCCTAGTTTGCTAAACTTCGTATTGTCTTAGGTGAGCATCATTTACGTGTTCAAGTGACAAAAAAATTCTAGTGGGTGTCCAAGTTCTTTGCTGAAAAAAGTCATATCTAAAATTTGGAAAAACTAAACTAAGAAATACATTATTACGGTAAGATTAGCACTCAGAACATGAATATTATGATAAAGAATTTATTAAGGTCAGATTTTGACTTTTCCTATTTTCTTAGGAAATTACAAATTGCAGGGTTAAACTACATAAGTAATAAGTTCTTACTAAAACATTTAGTGATAAAAACGAGCGATAAAAAATATGAACGACGTTTCGACCGCTCCACGGTCATTTTTTCAAGTTAGAGTTCATGAGTAAATTTCCGCATATATACGATTTCTGAAACAATGGAATGAATGTAAAAGCTAAGTATTTACATATAAACAATAGAGCTAATAACTAATAACAAAGCGCTAAAATGAAGTGTAAATAAGCGGTGAAAAGGATGAAAATTAATATGAAGTGTTAAGCAAACAGCTTTGCGCGAATAGAAGCTGTTTGGGACTTGGTTTCTCCACACGCAATCGAAATTCGCTTTTCTCTATGAGGAAAAATGAATCAATGGTGCGACAAAACGATAAATTAGATTTGTATATTTTATTAACCTGTAGACGGCAGTCGATTTCATTACTTTCTTTCATAGTAAATAGGTAAAAAAAGTATTAACAATTCAAGTAATATTTAAAAAAGATGTCAGTATCTGATTATTTACTTTTTTATTGCAAATAGATACCTTGAAAAGAGAAACAAAAATCTCTCTAAACAAACTTATGTAGATTAGATTTTAGGAAAAACAATGTATTATGTCAAAGGCATTAAATAATTTTATCTGTTTAATGTTGGATTTAATACACTATCTTGAGCTTGATCAGTCAGCCTGTGTTGCGTAACTCAGAATTTTTCTGATGCTTCGATCGTTTCGAGGCTTTAGTTATTTACCCCCCCCCCCCCCCCCAGCAACCGCTCGGGCATTTAAACCTTTGGAGATTGGTTCGTACAAATCCCCCCCCCCCTCCTGCCTCGGGCAAAAAGTTGCGTTTCAATGTCCCACTCATGTTCAAGTTTTTATCGCACGATTCTTTGCGTGATCAACGAGTGTTGTTGAATTTAGGAAAGCTCTATGTGACACTAGACCCATTTTTCGCAACGTCATCAAGTTTTAAAATCCCAAACTGAGAAGTCATCAGGGTTTTTAATTTTGTCAGACATAAATGCTTCCGACGCCTTAACTGGTTATATCTTTTTACTAAGGCGCTACGACGGACACTCGAGTTTAACATGCGGGGTTGTTTCGTGTTGAGTCACAAATCACTGTCAAGGCTTTTAAGTTTGCTTTTGTTCAAGGTTTCACATGTCGGCTTAAAGAACAAATCGTTAGGAACACTCTTTGAAGGGAATCACGAAATTCACTTGCTTCCCAGCCACTTTTAGCGTGAATTTCACTCAGCAAATTTTACATCTATATGAAATTGTTCTCGATCATGCAATTAACTTTCAAGATAATTTTAAGGCTGGTGAGCGGTTACTGTTTGTTTATTCACGCCTACTTTTCAAGGTCGTCACTCATGACGTTCCCGCGGCGCATCGACGTCACTCCAAGAGCTTCCCGCGGCGCTCCTAGTTCATTTTTTTTTTATTGTCATTGATTTTTTTTACTCGCGCGACTGACTCACCGAAAACTGAGGAGAGACTGCAAGTGGTCTATTCGTTTCGATATAAGGGCATTTGTACTTTGAAGACAGAACGTGAAATAAAGCTACAAACACGTCTGTCGTAAATGATGCTTTGATTTTCAGCAATTGACGCCTTAGCTTCGTACATTTTCTCGATCAGGAATGTCCCTGTCTCTATGGCGGCCGATCACTGCGTTTAATTTCAATTTGTATTTGTTTCCTATTTCAAATTCATGTGCTTTTTATTTCAATTCGCTCTAGTTTTTGCTTTCAATCTAATATTGCTTTCGATATGCATTAGCTTTCTTTTTGTTTTAAATTTATTTTAAAAAGAAAAATGCGTTTTTTTACAATTACACTTTTGTTTTTGTGTCAAACTGATTTTGTTTTAATTCATTTCAAATACATTTTATAAGAACCAATGGCAGTGATCGGTCACCATACCAGCCTTCTTTTCTACCCAATTCGTGTGCTTTACAAGTTTTTCCTTGATGAGTGTTCACAACAGATTACAATCTACGAGTGTTCATGTTCAAAACTTGGCACGCCAGTTATTTGTCGAGATCTAAAAACAAAAACAAAAAAACCTCGCCATATTCCTCAATCTACTTTCCCACCCACGTACCCAGACCTTTACGGCCACGCGGTTGTTTCAGATACATTTCAGTTACATTTCAATTACAGTTACATTCTAGAATCTGAAAACGAAACTGATTATCCTCCATCTACACCGCAAGGAATGCTCGTGGAAGGGGAAACTTACCTCTGCAAAAGGCGTTTTTTCGTTTAAAAGTCGTTCATAAGAATAGCCTACTGGAGCCTTAAAGCTAAATTACTTACTGAAGACGTAATTTTAACACGTTACCCTTGCAGACGGCTATATTTACGAAATTTTCCCAACTTGATTATTCTAATCCAAATTTCCTAAGAACTCAATGCACTATTTATTGAGCTTGCATCATAAGAAAAAAGGAGAAAAAATTATTATTCATCAGCGGGTCAGTTTGTTTAATTTCAGTACTAGCTTAAGATGTACAGCAGCCGATTCTTGAATGTGGCACGGCGGAATTTTTACCATAATTTTTGGAGTAATGTGGCACAGGTTTTCGGAAGCGAACCAATACAAATAATATAATATTTCAGTAGTATGACTTTGTCACCAGTTGCAACAAGTTTGTGTCAAAAGTTGTCCTGTGTAACATGAATTGAAAATCATAGTTAAAAATAGACTCCTAATGTTACATTGTAATGAGGGAAAATGTGAGATCAGTTGCGGAGAAAATTGAGCGACAATTAACTTCTTCGGAGACGTAAAACGCAAGAAAGGTGGGTAAAAATCATATCTGTAAACGCGCGTGAGGAAAACTGTGACATTTTAATGTCCGAACGTAAAAAGACGTTTTCGAAATTTATCATAGTAAGAAATGATAAAAATTCTGCACTGACTCGTAAATTACATTTGGAATTTCCGTGGAAAAAGTTCCCAATTGGATGCGTCCGCAAATCGATGGAAGCTAAACGCCAGACGACTTTATGGCAAATTGTGTTTAAAAAAATGAGGAGTGTAAATGTGCGAGGTTGTGCAGTTCCAAGGAGTTGAAAGTGTATCGGGTTTTTACTCTGATGCTGTACGTAGAATTAACACGAAACTCCTGACGTACAATGGATCAGCTCAGTGTGGCCTTAAGTTATCATTTCGAAATCGTTCGTTTAAACGCCAATATAAAGACGAAAAGAAAGGGAGTCACTTGTAACTGCACTGAAAGAGGAAATAATAATACTAAAAAAAATAGCAATTTTCCCAAACATAAAACATTTCAGTTGTTTTCAATTTACGTCAAGTCTTTAAAATTTAAGAGGAGGGACCTTATTTTGACTGTTTACTTATGAATAAAACTGGATAACGAAGCAATTTGTCTAGAACGTAGAGACTAAACAATAACAGCGATGAATGACAAGTGACAGTTCACAAAAGCCCTGTGACAATATTATCGACAAACCAAAAGAACGAAAGAAAGCAGGCAATTAGCGGCAGAGATTTTCAGATTACATTCAGTGCCTTCCTTCTCCGTATGACGTTAGCAGTTTCACGTCGGTAACCGAGTGATAAGAAAGAAGAGAAAGTGAACCAAACAATGTTTACGCAGCTGGGAATAACTGACACGAGAATGTTTTGAAGTGGACAGCATCTTTCAGATGCGCCCTCTTCAGTCAAAAGAAAATCCATTAGCCAATGAAAATCCGTTCCTTTTAGCCAATCAAATAATTCGTTGAAACGAAGAACCAATGAATTGACAAGGGTTTGGGCATTTTAATTTCGTTTACAAGTAACCCAGAATACCTCATTTACCGTAGGCTTGTTGAATTTCCAAGTCTGCGATAACACCGTCTGGCAAAAAAGGAAATTAAGGGCGACAACATTTTCCAATGGCGTCCAACTGATGTAAAAAACGAAGCACTTGCTATTCAAGAGCTGCCCACGGAATGATGTCTCGCTATAATAATTTTCTTCTTCGAAATGGTAAAAGCTGTACTCAAATCAATTTTTTCCTTCATTATTATTCTTTTTTTCACTTGAAAAATCGAGTTCATAAAATTTAAGAAACAGCTATTTATCGAGTGAGTTTCAGTCTCTTCAACTGACCTATCAATTTAATTTTCTCTTTCATTTGTTTAGGTGTAGTGGTCATGGTGTTTTTGGGTTGTGCAGCGTTGGATTCAGGAATATTTCATTCCTGCCCTCAGGTACTCTTTTCTCAAAACTTCACATGGATAACTTCTCACTCGATTGTGGTATTTAAACAACATGATTTTTTAAATCCGCAAATCAGGCTGTAGAATTGGCGAATTAAGAAGGTAATCCAGCTATCGCGAAAAAACAAATATTCAGGGAACAAGGAGACTAAAAATGTGGAAAAAGCAATGCTTTGCTCTCATTCAGATTTTCATTCGTAAACCATTTAAAACCAGAACGAACCCTCAGGAATTAAAGGACTTATATTTTAAATATATTTGTCGTTTGAACCATATCGGTGAACAAACAAAACATGTTTATGGAGTTCTTCCAGCACCCTAGGGTAAAATGTGTTTTGCATAAGCAAATGTGCCTACCGCTTTGCCACGTGAAAGCCAGCTCTCTATATATAGAATTTGCGCACAGTAGTTCGTGAAGCGACAGCACTCGGTGTGTTCAAATTTTCGATGTGCTTTTAAATCTCCCGATCATAACTTTTGCTTACGTTAGCGGAGAAAAAATCTTTCATCAAATTAAAAGCGCCATTTCAAGCGCAAGGTCTTATTGCCAGCACAAACAACTTGTCGAAAAGCTTTATTGGCGAACGGAAAATTACGTAAAAGCACATTATATTCCTAGCTTTTAATAGATGGTTCACGGCGGCTGTGGTTGTAATGTTTTCCCTTTTGTTGTGTTGCTGAGACAGATGTAACCTAATTATTGTGGAACGTATTTCCTATTTAAAGTCGACTGCAATTAAATTTAAACATGGAAAGAGAATTTTAGATCCCTTTTTCACTTCTTGAAACAGCTTGATATTTATAACGAAGCGATGTGCGTCAAGCGAGCGGAAAATGCGATGTCAAAAAAATTTAACTTTTATGCGTTGATTTGTATCGAATACTGAATTGTAATGAGGTTTCACCTTTGGGTACACAGTACATTATCATTATTGTTTCAACTGAATTGTAATCACAGCGTTGTCAAGTTACTGGATATATTCAGAATAGTCTTAGATCCAGAGACTTGTGAAAATAGATTATACATGCTAAACTTAAGCTTGGAAAATTGAACAAGATTATAGACAATTATAATCAGTGCACAAAAAATTTGGTCACAATTCAGAAGAGGAAACGTAAAAGCCTTCTAAAAATTGATTTAAAAGAACAAAATACACGCATTGATAAGGCAGCTGACATTATCAATTCAGAAAACCGTTTGGAGTTTTTAGACTTCGGGTAAATTTTAATGTGCGTTTATTTGCGGTTAGGTCAGTAACTTCAACGAGACGACTACCAGCGAAAAAGCTGAAATTATCAAATGTTGGTGTTCAAATAGTAAAAAATAATGCAAACGATTTTTCTTGCTTAAATAAATCGATCAAACCCCTTTGTTAACAGAAAAATTTGTAAAGGTCATTATTAATTTCAATTTCCATACTCTGAACGTACAGCATGGTAATCCTTTTTAACTTGATTGAAAAAGCGCATTTGGAAGTTTCAAAGTTTGCATGGGCTGCATTTAATGTTTCTCTCTTAATTCGGCAACCAATGGGAAGCAAACACCTTTTGACGTATTTTTAAGGACTCAAACGTACGCGCTCTGAATACAATAACACCCACTTTTCCATCGAAAAGCAGATATTTAATATTTTATCTAGGTGGAAGTTTCAGCTGATTTAGCTTTCTCTTACGAGTCATATATAATTAATTGAATTAACAGTTATGTTAAGAACATTTTAGCCCGAGGCTAGATGTTCTTTGTATGTGTTGAATTTTTAACAAGTTTTCTCCTGTTCGAGGAATCTTTATGAAAACACGGAAAAGTGTCTCCGATAAATAGAGAAAACAAAAAATAATCGAAGAAAACTTGAATTTTGAGTGATTCAGAGTTCTTAAAAACTGCACATCGTTGTTTGGTTGGAAATAAAGAAAAGTTTTAATCGCAGAATTTTTTTGTGCCCTTGTCAGACTGCGTGTGCCCGCTTCTCGCGTCCTATTACGCTGAAATTTTCAACACTAAGCGGTCAAATTATAAAATGTAGAGTAAACTGAAAGAAGAAAGCAGCAAATTGATGCTGGTTCGCAAAACAAAGTTATATTGGTTTTAATTCCGAAGAAACAAATTTTCAGTTGTTAACTTTCTTAAAATTAAAATTCATTCCTCCGGAGGGAAGCTTTTATCGCAATCGCTAAATTACTCCAATAAGTCTGTAGTCGGGCCGAATGTTCCACTCATCCGGAACGCGTTCTGGTTTCCTTAGCATGGAGCGACATGGTGTATATAAAAAATTGCCAGTTTAGGCTGACGCATCCCACATATAGTTATGAGTACCCTGTTCCACGAGAGAAATATGATTCCAGAATATAGAGACTAATTCACACTCAACCAATAATTTAGTGGTAATAAATAATCATATTAACAATTGTGATAAATAATAACAATAATAATAATAATAACAATAGAAATAGTAATATTAATAACTTATAGGGGCTAGCTTATGAACCTAACCGTTCCTCTGTAGTCTATTCTCTAGGCTCTTATAATGATTAAACTAGGCTTCTTGCAATTGTGATTTTAATTTTGATAATCAGTTATCAATTCAATTTTTGTGAGATTTTTGTTTCACGCAATAAGCCACTCATCGTTGTACGATATTTCGCTGATTGAAATGGTAGAATGCTCTCGCTTCGAATAAATAACAATTTTCTTCATAGTTTTCACGATGTGCAGATCAAACCTATTTAGATATTCTACAAGGGAAGTCTTTCTTCAATTTCGTGCCGGTGACGCCGCCGTAAAATTATTTTGAGATGTTTATCCCCTTTGGTGTTGTCACGGCAAGAACTGAAAAATCTAATGGGTATAATTCGCTGATTCACACAGTGATTTGCTCTCTCTTCAAAGAGAAAATTTTACTGTTGTTTCCATGATGCGCCGATCACACCTCACATGACATTTCTGTAAGGTAAAACTCAGCTTTTTCACACGCCATCCTGAAATGGTTGTCAGATGTTTACCATCTTCTGAAGTACTCCGACACAACAAGTAGTACTAAGAAACAGTTTAATTACGTGCTATTTCCGAGTAACATTTGAAGCAATCCAAAGGAACTGTCACCAAGCACTGAACGCCCGAATATGTTCCGCAACAGACAAAAGCAAAGAGCGAGTAATATCGGGTACAACTCAACAGACTTCGTAGAGGGCGAAGAGGTCGTTCGTATTCTATAGTTGCATTCAGCCACTCGCTCACTCAACAGACCAACGCTATGGCTTTTGCCTCCATAGGAGGCAGTAGCCATAAAAATTTAAGTGCCATAAAAATTTCTCAGTCAAGTAAGTCAAGTGCATCGTTTCGTAAATGCAAGCTTTTTTTTAATAAAAAGGTTTGTTTAAACAATCTACAGAATACTTAAGGAAAAGAAGTGTGAAGAACTTAACAAAAAACAGTGACAACCGAGTTTCAAGCATTTAATAGTTGATCAATATTTCCATAGGTTTCTTGTAACGGTTCGATCTCAATCAACCCGTGTCTGGTGAAGAATAACGTCTGCCAATGTCAGACCAGCAACAGCTCAGTCTGCGATACTCTAGACCAGCAGGCTTTTGTAAACCTGACTGGGGCATCAAATGAAATTGCGTCTAAATGGACTTGCTGTGTTTGTCCTCCAAATACGACCTATTGCTGTGACAAGTGTCCCAACATTTCAACTTCATCTGTAGTAGGTAGGGAGAAAAAGTTTTCTTTTGTTTTGTTATGTTTTTTTTTATAAAGAAGTTTCTAATAAAGCAGAGGTTGTTTAAAAAATGTAGAAACCTGTTTGGGTAACACTGGCTGACTTTGCCGAAATGGAGAAAAGTTTTGTAATTGGCTTTTTTTCTCGGAGTTCTTGAATTATTGCAAAAAAACAAAACACTGAAGAACAAAATGTTGGAGCTGACTGAGCAGCAGTAAAAAAATGCGAGTTCGGATAATATACTAGCGTTTCGACTCAATTTGACCAACACCCACAGGAACGAAACTTGTAGTTTCATCACCAAATCTGAAAAGACTTTAGACAGGCAACTTAAAGAAAATCGCAACAGTTGTAAACAACAGATTTTGTAAGTTTAATTAGCAAGCTGCTCACCTGAAAGGTCCTTCTCGGGGAGAAATGAAATCTAACAGGATTCGAGAGAGCGGTGAAAACGTACCACCGACCTTTAGACTACTTGAGGTTTACCAAATTTAGTGCAAAGGAGTGGTGCGGGAGTCTTTTGTTGCCTTTTTTTTCTTTCAAGCTCAGCATTTTTTCAACAATTGATTCTTCCTTACACCAGACGGACGGATACTTTGAGACTCTTTGATTTGAGTCCGGAGCGAAAATTCGTTCTCTTTTTTTTTTTATTTTTTTTCTTTTGTCAATTTGCAGCTCCGCTAGTTCTAGCACAACCAACCTGGAACTTCACGTTGCTGCTGGTCTTTGTGCTAGAGTGTGAAATGTTCAAAAGTTTCCAGGACAACTTGACTAACTCACTACAAACGAGAATTTCTAGCCTGACCAGCATTCCACTAAGTCAGATCACAGTGACCAACATGAGCTGCGCCTCTGGTCAGCGGCCATACTGCGGGGTAGACGTGGCAAGCATCAGGGCACATCATCGCGAAAGGCGCCTAGCTGTGGGAGGTCGGATGAAGGGAAGTAAGAAGAAGAAAAACGAGAAGCAATTTAACTATCACAACACGAACCGCTATTACGCAATCGAAGAGGACTGCGACAGTTTGACTGCCAATATCACCATCTACGAAAGAAACAAAACTGCTCTTGAATCATCTCTTAAATTTCTAAGACAGCTACAAGTTAATAACTCTGTTATCATTCCGTTATGGAATGGAAGAACCATTTTTTCAACCTTTATGTTGTCCGCCATGTATGGTGACTCATATAGTTTGCACGAAGCGCCCAGGCCTTTACCGCTACCCCTCCCTCCGACAGATGGCGTCCCGCCCATTGAGACGGACTTGAAGCCTATGATCTATGCGGGTGCTTCTATATTGGGACTCGTTGCTTTGTGTGTTTTATGGCAGTTTATAAAACAATCCTGGCTTTTGTCAAGAAAGAAGTTTACTCCGATCAACAGTGACCGTCTGGATCACAAAACAGACCAGCAACTAAAGCAATTGAAAATTGAAGAGGCCATGGAGGAAAACGATCGTGTCACAGGTAGGTAATTATAAAAATGGAAAGCTCTGTTCACACAGGCAAATTTTCTTGGCATGATTCATTCTTGGCAGTGAGGACGTAAATTACAAATCTATAAGTCTAGAAAAGTTCGAAGATAAGTAATACTGAGGTTCAGATTAAAATTTTTCGCGAAATACTTACCTCGTGAACTTTCATTGCAGTATTATTAGTCACAAAGCAGGCACAGCTATCATAGGTGACCGTGCCCTTTCCTGGTTGAATACTGAGACTGCTAACGTATTGCTATCTTACCTTGTTTTTGCCACTAAGCCATACTCGCTAAAACCCGCCCGAAAAGATAACGCGATACGCATGCTCCAACCTCAATCTCGTTCCCAGCGCCTTTTCCCGCCCAAGTAAGAAAAGAGGCCCTGGGAATGAGGCTGGTACCAACCTATTTCTCTAATGGAAGATCCCTTTGCCAATAGGTTCAGGGTTTGTCATAGAGCGTCGTGAAGCAAAGCTAATGTTATCTCAGATTACTTCCTATCTCAATCAAAAATTGTTCTATATTGTCGTAAAGGCTATTTGTCTGCTAAAGCCTTTCGATATTTTTTTTCATACAGCCAATGGGAGCGCATCATCCTCTCTGAGCTTGCCTCGAAGCAATGTCGAGGCCAAGAAGCAGTGGCCCCCAGGCTACCCCGTGAGGTCCCTTAAACCGGCGTACGAACCAACTGAGTTACACTATCAGCGGACTCCTCCAAGACTCATACTGGACGATGAAGGCTGTGATATTGAGGACAGGCGGAGTATTGGTAGCGCAAGCATGTCGAATTTAGACAATGACACCCTGAGTGACATTTTGAACAGCGATGATGAGCAATTCATTTGTCCATCTAATTCTTGCCCGCCTTGTTCGCCAGGTTACACAAATCCAGCTTTCATCGAGGACGAAAAGACAACTGGAAATAGTTATCCAGGTTTAAACAGGAAGCCGGGCATAGCTTCGAAATCGCTCACACCTGATAAAGGAAATGCAAAGTTATCCGTTAATCCAATTGATGTTCACAATCAAAGGGACGGCTCCATTGCCTCTTCTGAGTTAAGCTTGGACGCCGGTGAAGATACGGTTTTCCTGCCCGCTAAGGACAAAAAACAAGAGAAGCAGAAGAAGGTGAACAAATTTTTGTCGCCCTCAAACGGTGAGAAAATTATCAGGAGGTCGTCCATTACTTCCGTTGTCGAAGACGAGGGGATTCGAAAAAATTCCGCGCGTGGGGCCAAGAGTCCAAACACGTCTAGAATAGAGCACCTTGTTGAAGAAAAAAGTAGAAAACCTTCTCTAGCTTCGTCCGACAAAGAAAGAAGACCTGGTACCCTGAAGGATACCAACTCTAAAGGGAAAAAGACCACTACTGCGTCAACTTTGGCAAGTCCTAGACATTCGCCTCGTGCGGAAGACATTGGTGTTAGAAATTCGGAGAGTTCTGGCAAGAACAAAATAAAGGGGAGTGTACTATCAGTTACCACCACGACAAAGAAGAGAAACTCTGTTTCCGTTGCCGCGATAACAGGGGCGAAAGAGGATTCTGAGGGTAGCGTGACAAAATTCCGTGTAAGATCAACTACGTCCATAAACGGCGAGCGGAGGAAATCTGCAGCAGAGCCCGCTAGATTTGGGGAAAGCCTCCCTGAGGGAAGCAGAACGAAGGCGAATGAACTAACAATTGAGGACGTCATTGAGGATAAAAATACAGCAGCAACGGGCAACAAGAAGAAAAAAATGAAGAAGAAAGAGAAGGCAGAGAAGGAAGTAAAGATAAAAGTGGCTGATTCAGATGATTCATCCGAAGAAAAAACCGCGAAATTCATTCCGGACACAGAGGCCGGATTGACTGTGATAAGTTTATCTGAAGAACATAAAAGTAAGTTTGTTGCATCACAAGAGAGCGAAACCAAAGCAAAGAAAAAGAAAAAAAGGAAAGAAAAGGAGGAAAAGAAAAGAAAAATTGAAAATCCTGAGCCTTCATCGGATGAAGAAGCACAGGGTAATACGCAAGATTCAAGTTCAGATATCATTGTCGTAAAAGCGAAGACGCAAAAAACGCCCGCTGTTCACGATGGAACTCAGGATAAAAAAAAGAAAAAAAAAGAAGTGGCCACAGGACGAAAAAACCCTGAAACTGCCGAAGAAAGGCCTGCGACTGTGCGAAGAAATGGCAGTTTTGTTCGATCTACAAATAATTTTAAGGGGGATTCCCCGAATACCGCTACCCCGGAGCGAAGGCGCATGAAGTCCATTTGTATCGAGGACATGGAAAGCAGATCCCCACCGATTGGCGAGAGGGCAAGTCGAAGAAAAATTCCTGATATACCTGAAGATTGGGAGCAGACTTCTTCATCTCAAATCAACACTCGTTCACGACCAAACAGTATATCGCCCATTCCAACTGGATACAAATCACCGCGCCTGGTGATAAAACCCTCTTATCATAAATACTGACCTCTGCATGCGCCGTCCTCTCCTTCCTGAGCCCCTTGATATAAGGGACCTCTTTTCTGTGGTCCTCACAAATATGCCCCTTTCTGAGAAATCATACCTACTGTATATAAGACGTTATTTGAATCATTATAGGTATGTCCAGTCAAGAAACGATCTCTGAGATTCACTGCACATCGGTTTCTTTCACGGTAATGAAATTCGAAGCTGCGACGAACACGGTCGCTGAAGTTTGACTGCAAATTTGAGGTAGAAATACAGACAACCCGAGAGCCAATTTGAAAAAATACAAAAAACGGTTCTGTCCTCGTGTACCGGTTCACAAGAGCCAATACAAAAGACCAAACAATACACAATAGCTAACCAATAACTCCTAAACAAAGAAAGATCAATGGTAATTCCCTTGTGAACCGGTACACCAGGACAGAACCCAAAAAACGTTTCCCGGCTTTCGACCGATTTTACACGTCTACCTTGACCCTGTTTCAGAGTGTGTTTGTAATAATAAAAAAAAATAATAATAATAACAAAAAAAAAGCTACATAGATACGTACTGCAGTAAATGGCTTGAACCCGGGGGTAACATGTGAACGTGTAGTCTGCTAGATAAGTACTGCGCGTAAAACACGAGAAAGCGAGAAAAACGTGTGTTGTAAATGTAAAATATAAAACAGATCACCACACTGTGATTAAACACATCTTTCACTTCAATTTATTTTACATATAAAGTGTTTTATTTTGGGCTTGCAGCTTGTTTTACAACAACCGTAATGCTTATTTAACCTTTTTACTACCACAAATGACCAAGACAGAATTTCTCCTTAAAATATCGCTACAGTTACAAGCCTTGGGTATTATCATTTGATCAAGCACCGAATTCTCAGTGTAGCCTCTATAAGAAATGTACGGCAGTGTACGCTGCATTGAGAAACTTTATGCTTGTGGTTGTTTGCCAGCAAACTTGAAAACGGTTCTATTTCAGCCCGACTTCTTTGATCTTTTTAATATTCAAGATCGATCAGCGAATTCAGTTACAGATTTAGACTAATATTAAAGTTTAGAGTTTTGAGACCTCAGCGGTCCTTGCCATTCCACACCTAAAAAAGTAAAAAAAAAATAAAAAAAAAAAAGCTTAAAATACAAAGAGAGGGTCTGGCCGGTTAAAAAGTTCAACATTCAAAGAACTTGTAAAAATGAACTTATGTAGCTAAGCTTGCCCCAGGCCCCGATCGAAAGGGCCCTTGGAAGAAGGAAAATAGGGGCTTTAAGCAGTCAGGACGGCAACGCAACAGAAGACATCGATAAAAAAATGAGTTTCTAATTTTAGTTAGAATTTCGAAAATGGCTGCATGTGTTTACCGTCTCGTAGGGCGCCAGACCTCAGACTCCACATAGCGCATAAAAGTAGCGTTGAGAGGTTCTTTGGTTACAATGTGCACTTACCAAGCAAATGGGCGAGCAGGAGAAATCTGTCCGAGCCAAAAAACGTGTGAGGCTCACCATTGACATGGGCAACAATGAGAGGCGCTCCGAAAGCCTGAAATTGAAATTATTAGCCTCGTGTATTGTCTTGATTTCAGTACAATTGTTCCTGACAAATCTAGGATAACACAGTTCAACAATTCTGTATTAAGTCTTAATTAATCTCAAGCGCGTGCCAAGAAGTTAGTCAACTAACAACTCTGGAAATGAATATAAGGGTAAGTTTTAAAGAAACTGTGGTACTATGTTGGAGCAAAGCAAAATCATTTAGTTCCTTTTTCTCTTTCAGTGCACTTTGCACCAGTTCATGAGTGAGGGGGGGGGGGGGTAGACATAACCACCTAATTCCACCAAAATATCCATGCACTTACCCCCAAATCAAGAGCCTTTTGTGTGGTTTCCTTCAATGTATCCTTGATTTCCTGGTCTTTAGTCTTACTAATGAGAGCCTGAGTATCATCTGCACTTAATCCAACTTTTGTACACACCTAACAAAACCACATCAATAGTCAGTTGGCTACCCTCTACCTTCTGTTAAGTGCAAACTGCTGCAGTCATAACAGAGGAAACAAGTCTGACTTATTGCTCATGAATAAAGGGGGAAAGTATCCAAAGAAAGAGTGGTGCTGCATCAGTGGGGGGGGGGGGGTCGGTGGGGAAGTATTACAAGATAATTTGGTTTTATTAACTAAGTTAAATGTTGATTGGCCTCTCTAAAGAGTTTCTAAAGCTGATGTTACAATTGTAGGCCTTCATCAAGGTGTTTATGTTATGTCAGGTTCATCCAAGATTCAATACATGTATAGTCCTCTCTTAAAATCTCAGTGAACAACTCTAACAGCTAAGCCATCTAAAGCACAAATTGATAAAATATGATTCACCCAAAGCTTAAATATCAAAGATGTATATATAATCTGAAATTTGAGAGAAAAAGTTCCTTTAGTTGCCACGCAAATTATTTATTTCCAGTCTTTGAAGAGTTAGCTATGATGAAGTGCCATCATAATTTCATGATTGTTGTGAAAATGGTTACCATAGAAATATGCAGACAACATTTACCTCCTGAAAACTTTGAGGTTCTACAATGTCTTCATCCTAAAACACAGACATATATATATATATATTTTTAAAAATTATACAATGGAACTTACCCTCAATGGCACATTTGTGACTTGAGAAATTAAAACAAAACTAAAAATGAATACATAAATTGAAGCTCCCCCTTAGGGGCTTTTCAGCCACAATGTAGACTAACTAAGTGCTTAAAAATTCCCACTAGCAGGAGGCAGACTAGTGAGCTATTTACAGAGCACAGCCAAGGAGTTGAACTTGGGGTAAGCGAGAACAAATCCAGTAAGTGGCAGGGTTATGACTTGAACCTGGGACACTGGATTTCAAGTTGAGCACCCTAACCACTCAGCCATGCCGCCTCCTGACTCCTGAGAAAGACGGAGGTGGTTGTAGAGAGGTGACCATTGTTAGGAAAGCAGGTGTTGTGAGACACCTTTTTTTTTGATGAGGGGTGGAACACTTAGTTCTATATGTAAAAAAAAAAAAAAAAAAATGCTTTAGGTTGCACATATTGAATAGTTGACATACTCAAAATGTATAGAATGTAAAAAAAGAACCCAAAATTATTCTGCAGAGGAAAATACACCATTTTATAGTCGTGTACATAGTTGCCAAGCCTTTGATTTGGAGCAAGGTTGAAGGTGACATTTTGTGATAGAGACCTGTATCTACTTAGCATGATGACAAAGTAATTTACACTTAAAAAGCAGCTACATTTGTATCATAATGAGGTCACCCTTAGCCTCACTCCTGTTCAAAGGCTTAGCAACCAAGCACACAACTGTAAAATGTATTATTTCTGACAGAAACAATTAAGGTACAGGGAGTCTATCAGTTTGTTGACAGTTCAACGTTTTTCATTTATGACATTTTATTTTCAACTTAGCAAAACAAAACTGTCATCTGCTAAAGAACAAATTTTCATAGTTTTTAAATAACTGGTGGTTTAATCTAATACTTATCAACACACCCTGGACCAGGCTCTCATCCAGAACTCACGACTAAGTTCTTCAAGTTTCTCTGGATGGTATTTGCAGGCTGCTGTTAAGAGTCGCATAGTGGGTAGAGAACCTGTTGACCATAAAAAAATCAGCCGGAATGAAAGCTTTTTTTTCACCACACTTTTATAATTTTTTAATATATTTACAAGATATTCTTAAATGATCTGCAGCTTGTTATTGTGCCGTATATTTTGAAAGGATCTCAAAACAAAGTTGAAATCAAAATTAATTGAGAAGAAAAAATTATTCAAAACTCAAACCGAATTCTTTTTAAGATATTTGATCATATTATGTATTAACTTGTCTTTTTCTTTTAATTTGTAGTTCTATCCCAATCACACCAAGGCTTAAACAAGTTTTAAAGCTGTTGTTAGACATGGTTTAAATTTGTATTCTTCAAATTTAGTACATTGGAATTACAAGTTAGAGACTACTTGAGTTCTTTTAAGGAAAATTCACTTTTTCAGTTCTCTGTTTCTGATTTTCATTCGATCAGTTAAACCCATTTAACTAACATGTATGGGATATAAGATATTTGAAAAAGCTGCTTGTATTAGGCATAATTTAATTCATAATAAAATTACATACCGATAATATTCTTTATCTGAATATTCATGAAAGAAAAAAACTGTTACCTTTGGTAAACATCACATTGGCAGGATCCTAAAGAAATCATGATTAAAACGAATACAAATACTTTCAGAGTTGAATTACAACTTAGATTGAGAAATCAAACCTTCCCAAACACAACAACTATTCTTTTATTAAACTAGTAATAATCAGAAATTAGGGAGATGCGTTTGCATGACCATTTGGGACAAGCAAGCACATCAACATGAGAGGCAAAACATGAAACTCAACTCCCACTAAAAACAAAGCACACGGTCGATGGAAATGATGTCATTTGCCCCTGAATAATTCTTTGGGGGGGCCAAATTAGTGTCCATGAATACATAATCCAAAAATGTCGATTTTGACTGCATTATGAACATGTTCTTTGTCAAACACAATTAATCCTTTCACTCTCCAAGTGATTTACATATAACTTCTAAGCATCTAGTCCATATATCATCAAATAAATGGGTAATGAGAATACTCAGACAAGCTTATCAGGTTGAAGTTAACTTCTTGATCTAACACCAAATTCTTGTTGCTAATTTTCAGGGAAATGTGAAGTGGCTAGAGGGTTTGGGCTCACCTCATAGCTTTGATTAGTGTCAAAGGTATCAAATGATGGCCAATAGGAGATATTAAAAAAATTTGGCAAAAGATGCTTCTTTTCTTATCATCAAGGACAGTGGATTTCTGGTTCTATACCAACTCGTCTAAAAGATACATTTAATTGACACTCACAGAGGGTGGAGTGATGGGGATTCCATAAAACTCCCGCAGTCTTTGAATATCTTTCATCATGTAGACACCTTTGGCGGGAACCATTGCTGGAGGTCTGTTACCTTGATGTAAAGAAATATAAAAAAAGGATGATAGGAAAATCATCATGCATAAATTAAATGTGATTGAGAAAAGCTAGAGTGTTGCCTGGGATTTGGCTATGACAGTCCCTAAGAGTGACCAGCATCTAATTTCTCCTTACAATATCACCCCTGAATCACACATTAAGGTCAGGAGAATAAAGGAAACAATCATCAGCTCAAGAAGCTCTTGATTATTAAACAAATTCTCCTTCTCAGCACCTTGGGAAATGTATAAAGAACAGTATGGAGAATATGCATACTGATGTTAGAGTGTAGAGGGTTAAGAGGAGTCACATTAACACCCTTCATGGTTAAGTGATAGCAGGGAGCAGGGATGGCACAGTGGTGAGAGAGCTTGCTTCTCACCACTGTGGCCTGGGTTCGACTACTGGACCTGATGTCACACATGGGTTGAGTTTGTTGTTGGTTCTCATCCCTGCTCCGCGAGTTTTACTTTCAATTGGCTCCTCTAGTTTTTCTCCCTCTAAAAAATCAACATTCCAACTTCCAATTCCATCTGGAGTTGATTGTTTTTAACATGAGCCACCAGCTCAAAAGAATTGGCAACCACTTCCTACAATATCAACTTTAAATAATTATACATGATTCAATTTTTTCAAAGGCAGAGAATGTCATAATAAGCTACTTGTTTCACAATTACACCATAAATAACAGGAAAACTTGATTAAAATTCAAATACTTGCATTGTACAAAGAGCAAAAGCAAAAATGATAATTATGTATGATTATAGTAACACTCATTTAAGGTAAATTAGTATCACAAATGCTATGTGAATCAATGGATTGTGCCAAAAAATAGTGCTGTACGACAAATTTGCATACCCAACTATATAACCATCTCTTAATGTAAACAATAAATTTATTAACAAATTGACAGAACCTCATTTATCTTGTACCTGAGCCTGCCATTATTCCTCCCAGTAAAAAAGGACGGAATTGCAAGTCTAAATTCCATTTGGGTCTATAGCGACAAAGGACCTGTGAATAAGTGGATAAAAAAGTTGTGTTCATCATATTGCAAGGAGTTCTTTTTCTATACCTGTCATGTTTCTGGCCCCGTTTGACAATTATTTCATTTATGAGGGTTGGATACAATAATTGCTGAGATTATGTTAAGTTTAAGCCATATTGATTTGTTTGTTTGTGCTTAATTGTAAGATTAGTCAGGCATCCCTAGCTAGGATAGCCGCAGAGGCTGGGAACAAAAGAAAAAACATTATGGGATAAGAGAAAAAAGCACATGGGGAGAGAGTTGTAAAAACTTAGAAGTCGGAATAAAATTGTTCAGTTTATTCAATTGAAAGTGAGTCGTGAATATATTGTCAGAAGAAACATTTCCGACAAAGATTAATAATAATAACAATAAATAATCCTTTATTCACCATAATGACAAAAAATTGTAACAAAAATGTTTCATAAACTGCTTGAAAATTGAAAAAAAATGTGTTACAATGCCTAAGAAAAATGTAAGAAAAATTAGAGGATACACACTATGATAACAATAATTCACTCTAATCTAAAAAATATTTACAAAGAAAATAATTAAGATAAAATCCTTAAATAATAATAATAATAATCCATTTATATAGTGCCTTTACTACAAGATTCAAAGGTGGTGTTTACAAAAATTTGATAAGGCTAGAAAGTAGAATAATCACAAGAAATTGACATTAAAATTATATTAGGTACTAACTACACAATAGATAAATGTACACGATAGATAGGAACTATTTATCGATTCATAAACATCATGACTCATTAGCTCGAATAAAAAGAAATGTTTTAAGTATGTGTTTAAAATCATTAATTGAATTTGGAGATTTAATATCCTCAGGTAAGTTATTCCAAAGTTCCAAAGCAAACACCCAATGAGGTGCATAGCACAGAATGGCAATAACCAATCTGGTGTTTAATAGTTTTGAATATTTTCTGTCAAAAATTTTCAGCTTCCAACATGACACAATGCATTGCGACTCTGAATATGAGCAGATAACCAGAGTTTAGTGAGCCAATCAGAACAAAACAAATGCAATTGAACCAGAGTTAAAAATTGACTAATTCCTAATATTTATTAATTCCAGATTTTATAAGCTTAATTTAAATTGACACATGATGTCACTAAGAGAGAGAGAAAGCTCTACTGGGGTATTCTCCAATCATCTCCCCAACCCCACCCCTACTGATATATATATATATATAGATATAGCTCTTTGGCATACAAAGCTTTGCTTTCATGTCCAAATTGAGCACTCTATCTAGGATGAGTCATTGCCGTTGCAATTGCGCATGCTCGCTGGTTTACTCTAGTTTGAGCACTCTGGCATGGCTTAGACGATACCACAAAGGTTGGGTCGTTTGGGGTGACCGTCTCGGTTCTCCCCCATCCTAGCATTAGCACTGCACTGATGAGGCCCAGAAGGCCGAAACAGTACTGTCTGCAGTTAGATATAGCTCTTTGGCATACAAAGCTTTGCTTTCATGTCCAAATTGAGCACTCTATCTAGGATGAGTCATTGCTGTTGCAATTGCGCATGCTCGCTGGTTTACTCTAGTTTGAGCACTCTGGCATGGCTTAGACGATACCACAAAGGTTGGGTCGTTTGGGGTGACCGTCTCGGTTCTCCCCCATCCTAGCATTAGCACTGCACTGATGAGGCCCAGAAGGCCGAAACAGTACTGTCTGCAGTTAGTTATATATATATATATATATATATATATATATATATAGTTTTTTATCTTTGCATATCCCCACCCTAGTACCCTCAAAGATAATCTCAACTTTTAAGTTTCACATTTGCGTAAGATTAAGAAATCAGAGTATCAAACACTTATATAACATTACCGGAGATGAAGCACATTCTTATGGATACTTGCACGCGTCTAATGAGCCTCAAATATACGTAACTTTGCTAAGAACACTCATGAAAAGAATTTAGTCGAGGCTGTAAAAAGTTGAGAAAAAAAAAAACCTTGAGATGCGAGTGCAGTCTTAAAAATAAAAACTCGCCGAAATCAGGTGACCTACCTCAAATGCGATCCACGAATATGGTGAAATGACATCATAAAACAACTCCACCGTCCTCTTTGCAACCGCCATGTTGAACTGAAGGCTCTACAGTGCGCAGCGGCGTTTTCACAAAAGGAGAATATTCATTTGACTTACATGACCATTTGATCAAAGAAGGTCAAAATGGCGGCGAAACTTGTACGATAGACATAAAATAGTCTACGATGGATGCTTATCTCTAGTTGACAAACGTGTATAGAAAAAAAATGAATTTTTAAGGTATAACCTTCGAGCAGAAAAATTTTTCTGTTTTGAGGCTAGCATAGGGTGCTTCGTCATAGAGAGATTTTCGTAATTCAGTTATCACCTGGCAGTTCGTTGAATAGTTTCATGTTTCTACGTCGAAAACCTACCTTTGGTCGAGAAGGGAAAAAACTCCACAATGACGCAAGGTTCAAGAATTATTCGTAAACTACGATTTTCAAGACGCTACCTAAACTCCTCCGGATCCTCGTCGAGTATTCTTCGTTGCAGCAGAGCGCCCGTCTTTGCAAGAAGTCACAATTCAGGAACAATTAGCACTTCCAGTCCGAAAGGAACGTGTTCAAATTTTAGTGATGCTTTCTCAGAGGAGAATAAAGACCGCCTTGTTAGGCAGCTTGGAAGAATGAGAATTCCTAAATCTTTGGTGGCAAGGTGTTCAGAGGAGGCTGCTGTATTTGTTCCTTTCTGTCTGGTGAACTCTATACCCTCTTTACTTTTTACCCTTCGTTCAAGTCAGTTGAACAGTCACAGAGGAGAAGTAAGGTCAGTTGCTAATCTCTCGAGGTCGTGTCCCTTAACCTTTCAACTCACAAGATCTGATTGTTAATTCTCCCCTCTAGCTGTCACATATTTCCTTTTAAATCAGTTATGAGTATTTAATGTTAGATCCAGGCTAATATATTCTTGAATATATTCGCTCCACATTTCGAGCATAAATAAAGTATATGTATGTATGTATGTACTTTAACCTGATTAATCTGAGTATTCTCATTGCCTGTTTGCTGGATATTGTGTGGTTTTGATCGGGAGAATTTATAAGTTAATCACCTCTGAGGGGTTAAGGGGTTAATTTTATTTCATTTTATTAATTAGTAAATGATAATGATTGGTTAGTGCTGAAGGGATAGACTCTCCCTCTACTGTGGCCTGCATTAGATTCTCTGACATAGAGTCACCCTTTCATGTATATGCAGGGGCTTCATTAATGTTTTCTGCAGGAGGGCAACTGGTTTTCACAGGCGGGCAAAACTCTTTGAACTGAACTCCTTTATAAGATAAACTTTCCTCCAGACTGTCAAATCAGGTAGGCAAAACCGTCCTCACAACCGGTCAATTTGCCCAGTGCCTGGTCCTTAATGTAACCCCTGTATATGTGTTTGCGGTTAGTTCTTGTTTTTGTACAGGTTCTCTGGTTTTTCTCACCTGCTGCACCTCCTTGTAGAACTGCCTCTGCTAAATTCCTTTTATTTTCCTTAATTTTTTCCTTTTTTATATGTGTCTTAGTGTTTCATTATGTATTTTGAAGCAAGGCTGTTCAACCAAGTTTAGTAATTTCAGCTTAGTAAGAAATCTGATATTAAGTATCAGTTCATTTAAATCAACTTAAGGTTAACTGTTTTCTTGATTCATGGCACAGCTCAGGTATGATTCTGTGATTTAATGAACTCTTTTGATACTTCGATAATTTTGTAGTTTTCCAGGTGGTAAAAGAGATCCTGAAGACAATAGTATGGTAGACACAGCCGTGAGGGAAATGGAAGAGGAATTGGGACTGGAGAGAAGTCATGTTCAAGTCTGGGCTCAGATGCCAGCATTTCCAGATCGGGTATCTACAGTGATGTGATTATTTAGTTGTAAACTGCAATGGTAAATTTCATATCTGTGGTCCAACCAGATCGCAAGGAGTGGTGGCCTCATGATTAGAACACTCGACTCCAGATTAACCAGTCAGGGTTTGAGCCCTGGCAGGGGACATTGTGTTGTGATCTTGGGCAAGACACTTTACTCTCACAGTGCCTCTCTTTCCCCTGGTGTTTAAGTGGATATCAGCTAATTTTATGCTGGGGGGTAACCCTACAATGGAATGGTGTGCCATCCAGGGGGGAGTAGAAAATTAATACTCCTAGTTGCTTCATGTGATGAAAACTGAAGTTTAAAGAACTGGCCTGATGGGACACTCTATTAGCTTGTACACAGACTTTCCCCTTATCTTTTTCCAACCAGACATACTCCTTGGTGTGTCACCTTGTTTAGGGCAGATATATTACTAATTATTATAATAATAATAGTTTCAAGAGGTAACCCTTGAACTCTCATGAGTGACCAAGACAGAATTTCTCCTTACAATATCAATATGATATTAAGCAGACAAGTGATGAGAATTGAGAAAAATATTAATTAGGGGATCATCTATTGATCCAATACCAAATTCTCTAAACTAACTTCATGCAAATTGTATGACAGACAACTAAAGGAGATCGAATTACTAATTGACATCTTGGAAGCAAAAGGGTTAGACTCAACTAGGATGCCACACATATATTTATTAGTTGTTTTGCTATAAGTGAAAGTTGCTGGCAGGAACAAGGAGCCCGTTGCGAGATGACAGCAGTGTTAAATATACCCAATTGTAGTGCTGTAAAACACAAAAATCTTATCATAGTAAAACTTTATCATAGGTTGGTAAAACAGCTGTCACTCCCGTCATTGGCTTTCTTGGAGAAATTGATTTGAATTCACTTAAATTGAATCCAGAGGAGGTAAGAAATCAATGATCTAAGAATAAAAATATTTTTGTAAACATTTTTTTTTAATCATTCACAAAATTCAATCTCAATTTATTGAATGGGGTAAAATATTTTTACCATCTGATAAGAGCTACCTTTTTTTATTCCATTTCATACTATCTATTGTGGATTGGATAATTAACCATATGAAAAGTGGAGAGGTTGAATTGTTCCATCAAAAATGTTTTTGGCTTTACCGGTACTTTAGGTGATCCATCCTAACGCTTTCTCCCAGAAAAGCATGTTATCCTTACTAAGCACAAGTGATCAGACAGAATAGAAAAAGGTATTACTAAGAACCTTTTAACTCCCAGAGGTGATTTGCATGTAACTTCTCCCTACCATATCCTTACTTTGTCCAGCAAACAGGTAATGAGAATTATAACTCAAACTTATCAACTAAAGTAGAAGTTATAATCTTAATTGATCCAACACCAAATTCTCAGAATTAATATTTATGGCAATGTGAAGCAACTTAAGAGAGGAGAATTAACAATTAGATCTTGTGAGTGAAAGGGTGAGCGCTCTAACTACTAAGAGTGACTAGCATCTAATTTCACCTTACAATATCACCCTTGAATCACTTGTGATGTTAAAAAGAAGAAAGGACATGATATGCGCACCTTCTAGAGAAGCTCTTGATTGTTATAAACAAATTCTCCTTGTCAACATCTAAGCAAATGTATAGAGAACAGTGTGGAGAATATGCATGCTGATGTTAGGGAGTAGAAGGTTAAATTTCTTCAACAAATGAGATGTTACAACATCAAACTCTCTCAACTTAGTTATTAGGTAATTCCAGGGAAATGTGGAGAGACCAGAAAGGAGAAAAAAAATTGAAATGAGTTCTCAAGAACCAAAGGCTAATTTATAATAATTTTTCCTGTTTTAAGGTGGAATCTGTCTTCACTCTTTCTCTGGCACACCTCTGTAGTCCACAAAATCATGGGTATACCAAGTTTACATCTCAAGCTGTCTATCCATTGTTTCTTAACGGACCTCACAAGATTTGGGGTCTCACTGCTATAGTGCTTGAACAAGTGCTACTTATCACTGTTCCAGAGAGCTTTCAAGAACAGTTTTTCAGGCCAGTAAATAAACCATTTTATTAAAAACTGGATCATTGGATAATGCGATTCAAGACTATTTATTGGCTTAGCCATTATGGTATATGAGCCAATATACCATAATCTACAAATATGGTAGGCGTACGCATCAGCTAAAAATCAAAAGGGAGCTAAAAAATCCGGTTTCTTCTTACAAAATAATAATTCCTTGGGGGCGTTTTTAATAAAACAATTATTCCACTCGTGCTTGTTGGATATGAGATGATTATAGCCAACTCGGCGCTACGCGCCTCGTTGGCTATCTATCATCTCATATCCAACGCGCTCTCGTGGAATAATTGTTAAATATACAGCAAGCATGAAGGAGTCTGGAAAGAAGGAAAGTGATTGAAGAAAGCCTTATATACACACTGTAAGGTCGTAAGCTTATTTTATAAATTAAATAGAATACAAAAACAAAACAGAAAGAAATGGTAATCAAAAGAGAACTCAACACTGCCAATACTTTCTTTGTGAAAGGTGCTTTTTTATTTTTAAAATATATTACCAAACATTTTTGTTTCATAAATTGTACAAATCATCAAGTGACCTTTTACAAAAACTACTGCTAATGGTAGGTGTGTCTAAGATAAATACATGGCTGGTTTTCACAAAATGACTCAAACAACAAGCGCAATAAGTTGACTATCGTGCAGAATTACAGAAAAATGTTAAAATGTAGTTATAACAGTAATTAAAAAATCTCACATTTCTTTAATCTAAAGAAGAGAGTGCAACTGCATAGTATTTCTAATTTCAAGTCTATATAACAGTCATTACATAAATTGACCAATCAGAGCGCGCGCTTTACTTTGGTTATGTTATAACAGTAATTAAAAAATCTCACATTTCTAAAGAAGAGAGTCGGCAACTGCATAGTATTTCTAATTTCAAGTCTGCATAACAGTCATTACATAAATTGACCAATCAGAGCGCGCGCTTTACTTTGGTTATGTTATAACAGTAATTAAAAAATCTCACATTTCTAAAGAAGAGAGTCTGCAACTGCATAGTATTTCTAATTTCAAGTCTGCATAACAGTCATTACTTAAATTGTTGTGGTAATGATTTGTAAAGAGGATTTACGAGTTCTGACAATGCTAGACATTTTCCTAACAGTATCATTTCTGTGGCAAAGTCAAGATGGAATTTTAATTGCTGACTTATTTCCAGTCTTTTATGCGTTTTGTTTGTGTATCCCTAATTACCAATTATAACCTCACAGTTTTGTTCATATCAATCACTGTAAGTTGGTTACTGTATTATTTAGTAGTAACCATTTCTACATCAGCAGATGTAAGACAATGAGTGAACTCTCTTTGCTACAGCCATCATGTCAAGCAACTCTTTAAGCCAACCGGCAAAGGGTCTGTGAGTGACTTTCAATGAGACAATCCAAACAGTGTATTTTCACGCTTATTTATTTACATCATAATTAAGCACATGAATAAATTAGTGTTGAGAGCGGTTGTTGCCAAAGCTAAGAGCTATCACAGTTAAGTGACACGTCATATATATATATATACATAAAATTCCATGTTTTTTTTTTTAAATGAAATTATTTTAAACTGCCAGTATTGTTGACTGTGGAAAGTTGGGAGGGACATTATGTGGAATGGCAAGAGATGGAGGAAATTCTGGAGCAGCGCTAAGCTGTTTTCCCCGTAAATGGAGATCTTTGTTGACATTGTGTGGATGGAAGTGACATGAGAGACTCTTGGGTCTTGCATAGTGTTGAAATGAAAATGATTCCTTTGGATTTTGGGTGAATGACACAGTGTAAGTGGACACATTTGTTCCAAGTTTTTCCAAAGCTGCCTCATCCTTCCACTTCTGTTGAAGTTTCTGCAGAAGCCCGTAGTTTGTAGGAGGTCCTAGGTATTTGTTGAAGAGGAACAAAATCATTTTTTAATACAAGTGCACTTGATGTAACCTGGTGAGGTCTGTTTGATTTGAATGTGGAAACAAGGGTGACACTGGAATAGTGATAGATGCAGGAAGGTGGGCACACAATAGAGACTTTAAGCAAACCATGACGGCTAAGGCAACGAGAATGAGGAAAACAATAGATCTAATTGGCACAACAATAGCCCAGCACTTGCGTTTTAAAATTTTGTACATTTCTTAGCCGTCCTTTGCAAAACAACAACGTGAAATCACCAAAATTTGCATCGTCTACGATGCCAAACCGCAGCAGCAAATTATTTTAATTTACATTTGGAACTCAACACTACTTTTATGCATTATGTTGAGTTTGAGGTCTGGCGCCTTATGAGACAGTAAACACAGCCATTTTTGAAATTTTAACTTAAAGTAGAAACTCATTTTTTAATCGGCGTTGCCATCCTGATTGCTTAAAGTCCCTAATAACTAAGGGATAGCTTTTTGCAGAAAGTAAACACCTAAGTCATCAAAGAAGCTTCAAATCTATAATACCTGCTTTAATTTACACCTCCCTATGCTATATTTGTTCTTTCACTGAACCTAGCTGTCATGGTTTAAAGATCAAGTATAGCCCCAGAGAATTTAATCCATCCAGCAAATCTACAAGACATCCAAAGTTATCTCAAAGCATTTAAAGCTCTATTACATTGGCTGATAGTTTCTAAAGAAACTGTTTGGGGCTGCATTTGCACCTTTAAGTTAGCAAATGTTAGAGGACAGTATGGAGAATATGGGCCCTGATATTAGTTGTGTAAAGGTTTATATAAACAGGAATGCAGTTTTAAAATTAAATGCAAAAATGAGGGCTCATCCTTGGTGTAAAAACCTGTGAAGCTCACAAGTGACAAAACAAAGACAACTAAACATTAAAAACAATAGCGTACAGCAAAGCAATACCTCATGAAACAAACAAAACCTCGTTAGGTTTTTACACCGAGGATGAACCAAAATGAGACAATTTTAAATTTCCAATTTTGATAACCAGTAATTTTTTGAAAAATAATTGAAATACAACCAGTGGCAAGCTGGAAGGGGAGGAGTGAGTACCATTTGGCTGTTTTGAAATCACTACAGCAATTTTAACCTCCTTAGTTCAAAACGTAAAATGAAAATTATTTGCATGGTCCATGATGTATTTTTTATAATTTACCCATGCTCTGATGATTTAGTGTTAAATCAAAGGATATTCCTTTATTGACTTTTTCCTTATTTTACTATCCCTCTACTTCTAAACAATGTGTTCATAAAAGAGAAATTCCTCTTTGGGAGTGGAGGGTTAACTGTCTTATAACAATAATTCTAAGCAACATATGGCAATCTGCAGTCTTTCCTTACACTTAGGTAGCACGGAAAGCCACAAAACTCTTGAACAAAAGCTCATCTTTCAAACCGGCAGTCTAAATCCCCCAGGTATCAATGAACGCTTTTCATTCCACTAATTTATTCGTGTTTTTCTCGCTGCCATGTTCCCACCAATCCCGTAGCTCCACTTTCTGCCTTTAAAAGCACGCACAACCCACAATTTCTCTATTTGCTCCAACGAAGGTCTAATGCTTGAAACATCAGCTTTTATAACTGAAACGGTGGCCAATTTACCATCTCAACTTAGTTGATATATTCAAATTATGTCTTATAACAAACCTTGGGTAGGGTAATCAGATTTTTCTGGTGCCCAGGCCAATTTTTGCCTATCCCAGCTCCTCAGCGGGGGTAGCCTTGACTCTGTAATCTCGCGCTTGTTAAACTGTTGGTCATACCAGGATATTCTGTTGCCCACATACGCTTTTTGATGGTGGGAAAAAATGAACTCTTTTCCTAGCCCCTGAAAAAATCAATCAACATTGAAAAATAAAAATTATTTTTACAAGAGTACACTGCTAATATCTGAGCTATTTTCTTTCTTTTTTTTATGAGGCTTTAATTGTACAAAGGGTGGATATGCAATGGTGAATCCAGACCTTGAGTTAAGGAGGGTGGGGTGGTGGTGTTTTTTTTCTATGTGTATACCCGCCTGCTTTTCTTCCTTCTGCAATTTTTTTTTTACCCAAATTAAGGGGACAAATTTGATAGACTGGCTAACAGGGAGTCAGTAGGAATTAAAAAAAAAAACCTATTCTCAAAATGATTGTGGACCTTGTCTTAAATTAGGTTAAAAATTCTAACTAACAGCCAAAAAAGAAACTTATGGACACCTGTAGTTAGGAGAAAAAGGTAACAGATCCTGGGAGTGAAAGAATAAGTTTGGCAACTTATCATGCTGTTAATTATCTTTTGAGTGGTTCAATTCAACCTTGTAACAACCAGAGCCAGGGCTAGAATTTCCAGTCCATCACTGACAACTGTTTTTAAGGGCACTGTGTGTTCTTAGACAGTGCACCAAAAAAAGATGAAAGTTTGACTGCAATGTTGATAGAAACTGACTTAATTGTAATTTGAATTTTAAATAACTTACATTATGTTGCTGAAGAGCTTTTCTTCTGGTTGTGACATCTGGTAGGAATTTTCCATAATTTTTGAAGTCTACTCTGTGAGTACTGCCAAAGTGGGAGTCACCACGCTCAAACTGAAAAAAAAAAAAAATCACAACAATATTATAAATGAGAAATTGAATTTTAATTAAGTTTTGTGTTCTTGGAAGAGAAACTTGGCACTTCTAAAGGCCCCACCAAGAAAACTGTATTCATCTAACTGGTTCTTTTTTTCTGTCTTTCAAAAATTCGGTCAGTTGGGAACTGAACAATTTTGTGGGGATGCATTTGTAACTAATTGTTTTTAAAACTACCGGAGAATGAAGTGCCCCTATTGATGACAAAAGAAATGAAGAGTAAAATTTAGAAATATCTGTACTGGAAGCCTGTTAGAATGAGAAATATGCAATATGCATCCTACCTGCTGTTTTCAGAGAAAAAATATTTATTTTAAAAGCAAACAGAAAAAAATTCATGTACAGAACTTAGAAATAATTACCAAAACTGCTCTTCAATTTAACGAGGTTATAAACTAAATAATCTACTTCATTCTTGATTTAAAACTCTCGTTTATTCGGTGGATTTGTTTCCTCCATCTGAGCGACTGCAAGCGTACCAGCGTATCAGGAATTCAGTATTAAAATATTTCCCAGATGTTTGGGGAACAATAGGTAAGTAAGACACATCTGAAAAAGGTATGTTTAATCGGGTGATATGATAGTTACTCATATTTTTAATCTTCGATTCTGGCTCTTCTCCAAAGGAGATGTTTCGATTATCATTGCTACAGCTGTTTAAACAAATACACAATTCAATCGTTTGAATTAAAATTATTTCAACAATGGGCATTAAAATTAAATTGCAAATAATTGCGTGTGACTTTTTATAGTTTGTATCGGAAATTAGTTGCGAGAATTCTTTCAGATGTAGCTGATTAAGCATTGAAAAAAAAAAAAAAAGGAAGAGGGTAACTTAACAAGCTGATATTACGCAGCTAATTATTCACAGCTTGTTGGGTTCTATTGTGCCGAGAAATTATTTCAACATGCGCATGATGGCATGCTCGATCCTGCTAAAAGGTATGAAGTACTACCTACCACTCGTCGTTCTTCGTTCCAATTCCCGATCAGTACATCTGTGTTGTACTTCTGCTCTATTTTCCATTCCGGTAAATTCCATTTCGCATCCGCGTGTTCTTCCATTCTTGTTCTCGAAGTTTTGGAAAAAGTAATTAGAAGTGGAATAAGAAGTATTTGTTTCGTTTCAATGAAAATGTGTCGTCATGGACGCACTGTTGCTAGTTTACATCACCGCTGACCATTTTGCCTAATTTTGCTCTGTCTGGTCCCAGGTTTACTCCAATTTTGCGTCCAAAATGGCGGCTCGCGTGGACATTGCGCCACAGTTCTATTTGTCCACTTAAAAAAAAAATTAAAACAATAGAAAAAAATGCTTTTAGGAGATATAATCAGTGGAAAAGAAAATTCTCATCTTGTTCTCATTCATGGTGAGTTTTTCAGTGTTTGAACAGGTACAGTTAAAAATTTGTTGAGGTTCATTTTGCATGGAGCCCAGCTCAGCGATGCTCTAAGTAACGATTTTCCATCTGTATCACTCTTTTCCAGATAGCGTAAATCAAAATGGTAAGCCTCTGCTCTGTTGTTTTGTCAAGTCGTTGCTCGAGAGGTAAATGTTGCCAGGTAGAAAATTGTGAACTAGAAGATGGTCAGTTATACTTAAACATAGTTGATAATGGAACCAATGCTGTAATTGTGCATAGTTTCTCTTAAGTTCATCAAAAAAAAACAAAAAAACAAAAAATTCCAAACCAATGTGTAAGAATAGCAGGGTGATTTGTTTAAAATTCAAATGAATAAAGGCTGATAGTTTCGAGAGAAACTGTTTGGGGCGGCGTCGGTGCAAGTAACAAAATAATTTGGATATATCAACAAAGTTGAAATGGCAAATTGGCCACTGTAACGATTACAAAAGCTGACGTTTCAAACGTTAGCCCTTTGTCGGAGCGAATGTTTAAAATTCAGTCTGGTTCATACTGGGTAGAGAACCCACCCAGGGAAGTGTGCATATAAAATGACAAGTAATTCCAAAAACAACAAAGTCTTGTTCAAATGAAAATTTGGTGAGCTTAGAATCAGATGACATTACTTTCTGTCTCGCTCTAGCTCCCTCAAGACCTTGACTGGACAGAAATTCTCTGGTTTGAATCTACAGAATAATTGACATGGTGCATTTTGACCAGTGGAAAATGAATCAGAGCAAATACCTTTTTTTGTAATTGATGCTCTCAAAGCTTATGTGGCATTTCTCTGCATAATAATCTGACTTTTTCATTCACAGCTGTCTTGTTAGTTAAAAGTATTTGGAGGGTGGATTCTAGTATTTGATGAATGATCAACAATTTCAGCACTCTTTTTTTCTGATTTTTCTAGGACTGACTATGTGCATTTAATACTCTGGGATGTACCACCGCAGCAGTTTGTTGATTCATTTGACTCACTCTTGAAAGAAAGGTCAATAGAGGAGACATTTTCATGACTTTTTTTTATCACTGTCATTCTTGTGATATCTTGGTTGGTAGTAGAAAGTTATCAAAGCAAACTTCACTCATGATCTTCCAATAAATTTTACAAGCAAGTTATGTTCAGTGTATGATAGATGTTCCATTTTTTAAAGTTTTGAATTCCAGATTATTCTCTTCAATTCTTTTTTATTCCTAGGATTTATTGCTATGATGGCTTTTCAGATCCTCTTGGATGGAATCTGACAAGGTAAGACATTCTTACATCACTTGGCAACTATGGACAGTCATAAGCTTTGAGTTTATTCTATGTCAGAAAAACAATTCCTAAGGCGTTACGACAAATCATTTGAGCGTTAGGACAAACCGTTTGAGCATTAGGAAAAACCGTTAGAATGTCTGAAAATCCGTTAGCTATCCGTTCACTATGCGCTAGTTTTCTAACGCTTAATGGAATATGGTTAGTATACATTTTCCCAAAGAAGGTCATATATTTAAACACGAAGGCGCGCTATATAGGGAAGTCTTCCCTGGGAAGACCAAGGCTCATTTGTCACTGACCGTTGATGTGTGTGGGTCAAATTTAAATGCTGGTAGACGAACAAAAGGAACTAATGAGATATCTATTGTTTACTGCCACCAGCATGGTGGCATGAGGTAATGTGCGAACCACCTACTTCGATCTCAAATTTACCCCCACAAATAAAGACAGCTTCCATTGGAGAAAGGAAATACAAATCTCAAATATAATTGTATTCTGATGAAGACATAAAACAATTTTGAGGAATGCGCCCGCTGTTCACTGCTTTGGAGTAGCTGTAGCTCAAGCTGACTTGACTCTAAGAGTTCTACATCACACGACAGTTGATCGACAAATGGTCCAGTGGGACCTAAGGCTCCTTTTATAGCGCACCTTCGTATTTAACCCTTTACCTCTCAAGATCGGATTGTCAATCCTCCCCTTCATGCAGCTGCGACAGATTTCCTTGTAAATTAGCTTCAACAATTTGGTGTTAATTAGATAGAGAGAATAACTTCTAACTGATAAGTTTGAGTATTCTCACTACTTGTTTTCCCAATAATGTATGGGTTTTGTAAGGAGAAGTTGCATGCAAATCACCTCTGTAGATTTCAAGGTTAATTGATTGCCCATGTCCAATACAATTTTGACTTTGTTGTGGAGGTTTTTAAGGGGAAATTTGAAACCAATGTTGTGATAATTTATGTTTCACAGAACTGATCATCAAAATAATCATGTGACTATTATAAATCAGGACTCTGACGTGGCTCAGATGGTGAAAAGCAACATAGCTCGTTACTGTGTGCAGAATACCGCAGCAAAGTCTGGTGAGGATTGTTAAAGGTTGCCACAATCAATCATGCTAATTGCAAGGAGAATTTGTTTAACAGTCAAAGAGCTTCTTTAGTTGCTTATCATTTTCTTATTCTTGTGACCTTAAGCTTGGTTACGATGAATATATGAAGTTCATATATTTATCATCACGGGTTTATTATGAATCAACTTAACGGTCTGCTCCCAGTTGGCTTGCTAGCTCAATTGGTAGAGCGCTGCACTAGTATTGCAGAGGTCAGTGGTTCGAATCCCGTACAGGCCTGATTTTTTTCAGGTCTGATTTTCGCTATTGCATAAATAGCGCCCTCTACTGCGAGGATTGTGCATTATACGGACCTTAACCTTCAGAACCCTAAAATCAGTTTTTGTATCCTCCGTACTGTTCTTTATACATTTACTAAGGTGCTGACAAGGAGAATTTGTTTGATAATCCAAACCTCCTGTAGTCAGTGATCATTTCCTTTATTCTCCTGACCTTAATGTGTGATTCAGGGGTGATACTGAAAGGAGAAATTAGATGCAAGTCACTCTGAGAGGTTAAACAGTTAAGTTTAACATTTGTTATTGACATTTGTTTAACATTTGTTATTAACATTTGTTATTGTTACATTTGTTATTGATTAAAACTAGCCTTGACATACTCGCTATAACGGAGACCAAGCTGGCAAATGACATCACTGACGAGGAAATTAGTATCGAGGGATATTTCACTATTCGCAACGATCGCGATAGGAATGGCGGCGGCGTGCTATTGTACTATAAGGACTCCCTAGCGGCATACGAGGAGCATAAGATACAAGTCCCAAACACTATCGAAGGTGTTTGGATAAATGTTCAATGCCAATCCCAAACATGGCTATTTGCGTGTGTGTACAGACCGCCAACCGATCTTTCCTTCTATGACACATTTAATACTATGCTTGAGAAGATCTGGTCTACACGAAAAAATATTGTAATTTTGGGCGACCTAAACTCTGACTTGTCCCCTCAAAGGTATGAAGATGCGGAATCTCATCTTGGTAGACGTCTCCTGCGCATATTAAGATCATATGGAATGAAATGTGTCATAAAAGAACCGACCAGAATTTCTGATGTAGCACAAACATTGATCGATCTGATAATTGTTAGCCACGCAGAGAAAATCACTATGGCTGGTGTGTCTCACTTGGGAATATCTGATCACAGCTTTGTGTATGCAAATCTGCGAATGAGAAAGGAAAAGAGTCCCCTGATGATTAAAATCATAAATAATTACAGATCTTTCAACCAGCAGAAATTTAGAAACGACATCGAAAGCGCCCCTTGGAGTGTATGCGAGATCTTTGACGATATTGATGATCAGGTCTGGGCATGGCAACATCTTTATCAGCGAATAGTATCTGACCATATCCCTACCAGGCAAGTGAAGATGAGGAAAAATAAACTCCCATGGATAACCAACGAAATAAGGAAAGAACAAAACAAGCGCTATCGTCTCCTCAAGCTCTACAAGGCTAATAAAGACACGCATACTTGGTCCCTATACAAAACCACTCGAAATCGCGTCAAGAGACAAATACGTGACGCGGAAATCACTTATTGGAGAGAGCAGTTTGCAAAAGCTGAGAACAGCAAAAATTTTTGGCAAGTTGTTAGTAAGGCTCAAGGTAAAAGTGCGAGGAAGCCAATACCTCCTGTGCAAGATAGAGACGGTACCATTCTGACAAACGACTCCGACAAGGCTGAGGAAATGAATAATTACTTTGCGAATATTGGAATAAAGCTTGCTGAAAAATTCCATCACGACTCTGGTTCCTCGATTAACCAACTTACAGCAACTATTAACCCTGTGCCACATGTCCTTGATCAAGTGTCCTTTTCCGAAGAACAAATAAAGCTGAAGTTAACTCACATCAAGCAAAAAACAGGTGGTCCCGACAAAATAATGTCCCGTGATATGGCCGAGGCAGCTGAGTCACTATTTGAAGGCCTTTTTAGTATCTTCAAAAATAGTATACAACGTGGCATTTTCCCCAGTAATTGGAAGATTGGAGAGGTAATCCCAGTATTTAAGAAGGGGACCAAATCAGACTGCGCCAATTACCGACCACTGACTATGCTTAATTTAAATAGCAAAATATTGGAGAGCATTGTTTGTGATTCCTTAGATTATCACCTTGTAACAAACGAACTTATACACTCAAATCAGTGGGGTTTCAAGAAAGGTGTCTCCACCGAATCACTACTCTTGTACCTGACCGAAGCATGGAAAAAGGCAATCGATGATGGCTACAAAGTTGGAGTTTTATTTGTTGACTTCAAGAAGGCGTTCGACACCGTCGACCATACCATCCTAAAAGACAAATTGTCCGATGTAGGTGTGTCTGGTGTGTTCTTCGAATGGATCGCAAGCTACCTTCATGAAAGATCCCAATATGTTACTGTTAACGGTGTACGATCAAAGCTACAACAAATTGATATCGGTATTCCACAAGGTTCTTTACTGGGTCCCAGACTCTTCACAATATATGTCAACGATTTACCGAACTCGTCCGAAACTGGGTGCATTCATATGTTTGCAGACGACACCACAATTTATTACCTTGGGAAAGGAGTCGAAGAAATCATTGATGCGTTAAATTTAATATTAAACGACTTCAAAGTGTGGTGCTGTAAAAATCACCTGACTGTTCACACTGGTAAGACCGTGGCAATGTTAATTTCCAGTCAAGTCTTTGTCGGACCAATGAGACCCCTAATGTTCGGAAACTCTCACATTTACTTCACCACCAAATCTACTTGCTTGGGTGTTGAAATTGATTATAAACTGAACTGGAAACCGCAAGTTAAAGCCCTGCACTACAAGTTTGGAGGAAAGCTAAAATTCCTTAAAAAGCTCAAAGCCCTACCATCAGGTGTACTAGAAGAAATATATTTTAAAGGGATTGTCCCAAGCATCACATACTGCATTGCTATTTGGGGGTCCTGTTCACCATCTACATTTAATGAATTGGAACATTTACACTTGAAAGCAGCCAAACTAATCCATAAACTGCCCAGCGAAACTCCTGACTCTGACGTCCTTGACCTAGTTAAATGGAAATCATTAGGCTACATTTACAAACGTAGACTCGCTTCTATAATGTATCAAGTACATTATAATAGTTTACCTGATCAACTTACTGCCCTTTTCACAAAACGCAACATTGATAGTAATTATAATCTAAGGCGTATTAATGACTTTCCGCATGTACGGTGTAACAGTGACCTTGGTAGAAATAGTGCAAGGTACAGAGGGCCCATTGTATGGAATTTGCTGCCTAAAGCCATCAAGGATGCTTCCTCTCTACAGCTTTTTAAACAAAAACTTAGACAGGCCTCAAGGACATTAGATCGCATTCAATTCGAAAAGGAGGCCTGTGTGATAACATCAAAGCAAACGGATTTTTTATACTTTTAAGTCCTTAAAATTTCTTTACTTTTTCCTTAGAATTGTCCATATATTTAAGTAGTTCCTTTTTAGTTCCTGGCAGGTCCACACCAGCCTTTGGGTTGCCACAAACCGACCTGCCTTAACAAAAATTATATGTATGTATGTATGTATGTTGCTTTTCCTAGAGAAACAAAGGTTGCAGTCTGAGTGCATTTTGAAGTTGGCTTTTGTTGTTCAATGACTTACACTGTTGTGTTATGGCTTCTTATTTTCCAGGTGATGTAGTGAAAGTAGCTGTCATATTCAATTCATTGAGTAGGCTGTTACTGTGGAAATCTTCAACAGTGGTGTGTACATTACTAAATCAACTGTACTCTAACCCTTCAGACTCACAGCAAGGTAATCATTCTTTGAAAAATTTGCAGCTATTCTGGGTGGTATTGGATTGTCAAGGTCCCATTTGGGAAGGGGGGGGGGGTAATACTGCCACTGAACTGACAGGGGAGGGCTTTCAATAAAAACCAGTCACCAGTGGTCTACCACTGTCTACAGCATCTCTTTACCATCTGTTTAGCCTGCAAGCAGGCTCTTGTGTTTGGGTTTTTTTATGGCATGCTGTGATCCATTACTAACAGAAACTGTACAGACCCACAGCAGCATGGAATTTATTTAACTTTTTAAAATAATGCAAGCAAAATATTGTTATTCTGATAGATTATAAGAACCAATCAAAATGCCTGTATGATTCAGCTTATCAAATTGGATGGCTGTAGTGATTCACTTGTAAAGAACACTTTTTTGACCTGGTTAAATTGTCTTCTCAGGTTATCAAGTCGCTCAAGTTGTTGCTTTAGTCCATTCCGATCTCCACGATGACCATACTTTAAATACTATCAATTTCTTGGCTTCATCGCTTCTTTGGATTACGCAGGACAAGGAAGAGAAAGATCCTGGTAAAAATATGTTTTGATCAAATAAATAAAGCTTTGCTCAAACCTGTATTTAAGGGCAGTTAAGCCAATTAGGTCAGAGGAGATCAACAAGGTTTGAACAAAAAAATTCAACCGGTTGACCCTTAAGAGTGACAAGCATCTAATTTCTTCAATCACACATTAAGGTCAGGAGAATTAAAGAAATGATCATCAACTAAAGAGGCACTTGATTGTTAAATAAAAAAAAAAATAATAATAAATATCTAATTTTAATGTGGCACCACACTTAGCTACAAGCTACTTTCCACGAGGCCCACAATAAACAACAGAAACAAATAATTGAAATTGAACATAAATTGTTAAGAATCCCAACTGGTCGGAGGCAAACCAGTTAGTTATTTACAAGTTAAAAAAATTCTCCTCATCAGTGACTGAGGAAATGTATAGAGAACAGTATGGAGAATATGCATACTGATGTAATAGGATGTGAAGGATTATGGCAGCAAATTTAAATTCAAAATGTCTTTTTTTTTTTAGTGTAGTAGATTCGTGATTATGTACAGTTGTCATAATGATATTTCAGACCACGGGTAAGTTTAATAATGTAAACATTCCTTTCAAAAGTGCAATCTTTTCACTGGTAAAATGTGTTGCAGATCGGTCAGTGAGCTGGTGTAAAGTTCTTCACAAGAGGAAAACTGGAAAAGTGATAAAGAAGGTACAGAATGTGTTACCAAGAAATGAGTAATGGGTATACACAGGGGGTATTACAAGAGGATGAATAGAGTTTATCAATAAACCCAGTCGATAGAGTGAATTAGCAGCAGTAGAGGGATCTTAAAGTTCAAGTTTAGAGCATCAGAGCTAATTGATTCCCTCTGATGAAGAGCTAATGCTTGAAATATCAATTCCAGAATCCCTTTACAGTGGCAAATTCTTATGTAACAACTCAGTTGATAAAAGCAAATTATCATGTTCTGGCAAAAGTATTTCTTACAGTAACTGTGAATATTTTGGTTGATAAACATTGACATATTTGATCCCCCAATGAAGGAACACATAGTGGTACATGTATTTGTAAATAATGATGCAACAGAACTCTGGAAAATCTAACAGTGCTACTGACAGTTTGTCAAACTTTTACCAACAATGCTTTGATAGGTTTTTCCTCCTAACTGACATTACGAATAAGTTGTAATTCTATTTTCCCTGTAATAAGTTGAGAGTATTATTTATTTCAAATTTGATCCTGGTTGCAGTTTGAAAGCTTTTCCATGAATGATAAATATGTACTGACAGAACACGAGGAAAAGGATTGGAATGGTTCTTCCTCAAAAGCTGTCATGGAACCAGTCAATGAGGTGAGCCTTGTACAATTTACAGATTTTTCTTTTGTATTAAGAGAAGATGACATTTTCTTGTGATGTGAGGTACAAATAGTGAGTTTGAAGCTACAAGGAGTGATAAAGGGGTTGACGCGTTGATTTTTTCAACTCCTTATTTCTTCAGTTTTATCTCTTTTTCCCTCATTAAGTTAACCTGTTCTTCCGCTTCTCCTCCTGACACAATGTTGTGTTGTGATTTTAGCAGACATTGAACGGGGGAGCGGTCTGTTAATGATAAAGAGTGTCATAGAAACAGGACAGTTATTCTTCATTTATTATAAATAGATCTCTTTCAACATGATGTGTCAACTAATTTTGATGCTGATTGTAATTTCCTTTGCTGCCGTCATTCAAGGATGTGTTAGAATTTTTAATCCTGAGAATGGCGAACAAGTAATTCTTCCCACCAGTAAAGGCTGATAGTTTCTAAAGAAACTGTCTGGGGCTGCGTTGGTGGGGTAACGAAATAATTTGGATATGTCAACCAAGTTGAAATGGTAAATTGGCCACCATAACGATTACAAAAGGTGACGTTTCGGGCGTTAGCCCTTCGTCGGAGCAAATAGAGGAATTGTGGGTTGTGTGTGCTTTTAAAGGCAGAGAATGGAGCTACGCTATTGGTGGGAACATGGCAACAAGAAAAACACAAATAAATTAGTGGAATGAAAAGCGTTCGTTGATCCCTGTGGGATTTAGACTGCCGGTTTTCAGCTCCATTTTCTGCCTTTAAAAGCACACTCAACCCACAATTCCTCTATTCGCTCCGATGAAGGGCTAACGCTCGAAACGTCAGCTTTTGTAATCGTTACAGTGGCCAATTTACCATTTTAACTTTGTTGATATATCCAAATTCTTCCCACCAGTATCCTGCTTGAAACACACGTTAAGGTCACAAGAATAAAGGAAATGATCACCAACTCTAGAAGCTCTTGATTCTTAGACTGTAGTTGTTATTTTATTTTCAATTGGATGTATTCTTTCAGGTTGATCCAACTCAAAATCTCACATTCAATCTGACGCTGACAGATGACGAGTGCCAAGCTCGCTCTAAACTGAAACTTCCTTACATGTACCACGAAGAGAAGAGAAGTGAGGTCACAGTAAACCCTGTGGGTGAAGGAAAAGTGTTCTACCAACCTGACGAAGCAGATGACTTTGATGAAGATGATCCTGACGAAGATTTAAATATCTGACTTATTTGTATAAAAAAAAAAAGAAAAGAACAGAAAAACCTATGTGTACAGTCTTACTGAAAAATTTACTTGCTACAGCATAGCCTGCAGTTTATATCTCAGGGGGCATGTATTTGCCAGCATAAAAATTTTTTAATTAAGTCTTCATCTAGTCTACATGTATCTGAATCAAAGTAAAATTTTTCTCTCTCTTCAAACATCAATGTTAGTGCATATCTGTTTCCACTTTGTCTATTTTGGTGCAATTTTTAATGAATCTTTCTACAATATCTATTAATTACATCAGTTCTAGAGCCACCTGTAATAAGTTCATGTTTTTAACCCCCTGAACTCCTACTAATGATCAAGACAAAATTTCTCCTTACGATGACAATGTAATATCGAGCGTACAAGTGATGGGAATATAGAAAAATATAATTTAGGGGATTATTAGTTGACCCAATACCAAATTCTCACAACCAACCTCACAAGAATTTTACAGCAGACAGTAAGGAGAATAACTAACCAGATCCTGGGAGTAAAAGGTTAAAAAAAATAATAATAACTTGGCAAAATGCTTGACAAAACCCACACAACATGTACTGTCCTATTACAAAGCTGTGACAAATTATAAAGGCTGATAGTTTGAATATATCAACAAAGTTGAAATGGTAAATTGGCCACCGTTACGATGATCAAAGCTGATGTTTCGAACATTAGACCTTCGTCGGAGCAAATAGGGGAATTGTGGGTTGTGTGTGCTTTTAAAGGCAGGAAAAGGAGCTATGTGATTGGTGGGAACATGGCAACAAGAAAAACAAATAAATTAGTGGAATGAAAAGCATTTGTTGATCCCTGTGGGATTTAGACTGCCGGTTTGAAAGATGAGCATTTGTTTAAGAGTTTTACGGCTTTCCATACAACATAAGTGTAAGGAAAGACTGCAGATTGCCATGTGTTGTTTAGAATGGTTAAGTAAATTAAAATGTCTAGTGACTGGTTTCGATGTGTCCTTGTCATTCCTCTCCACGTTGTGAAGGTGTTATTGGAATATGTTATCAGTATGTCTAATTACAGGGATGATGGACACACTGTCACTAAGTCTTCAAATTGGGTTGGTGATAGCCAATCATGTAAGAGAGGTTTCTTTCGAATTTGTGAAAACAATCTTTGCAGTAATGAACACTACTTAAGCAATGGTGAAAATAAGGCCTGAAGAAATATCAGGCCTGTACAGTATTTGAAAAACTGGTTAATGATAGGCAGGGTTGGAAGGATTTTGTTGCAGCCCTAAGTGCCACACAGGCATGATGGGCAGTAAATAAGTAATGTTATTACATGGCTGTGTCTTGCAAGGACTGGGAACTACTGAATTCATGAATTTGATTGGCTGATATCAATAATGAAAGTGGTCTAGATTTTCCCATCTAGACTGGTCTAGAAAAAAAAGGTACAAAGAATGCAAAAAATTAGCGTACAAAACACAGCCATATAATAAACATCTTATTGACCAAGCTAGGTCGGTCTGTATGGGAGAATCTTGACCTCGGTCACTGGTATAGACCTCACTGCATTCGGTCTGTACTGGCAACCTCAGTCAAGATTCTCCCATACAGACCTCCTGCTCAGTTAATAAGAACTAAGTTTTTGAACCCATGACCTCTGCAATACAGCTGCATTGCTCTACCAACTGAGGTAACAAGCCAACTGAGGGCCAGTCATGATAAAGCTGTGAAGTGATGAAATGATGACTGAGAGTATGTGAATATCACATGTGAACTGTGATACACATGTGATTTTCATGTATTCACATTCGTCGAAGTTTGTTGCGGTTAAACTTGTGCATATCAAATGAGGTCATGGATGCATGCACAAATGAATGTAAGTGAAATAATGAAGAGATAATCAAACGAAATCTCATTTTAATTTTGAATTCCTTTTAGGAAATCTCCTACAGCCTAACAATAACAGACAGGTTAAGGTGACTAAAAATGATAAAAGTAGGAAAAATTTCTCGAGTACCGAAATACAAAGATAGTAAGTGGCAGAGGAAGCGTATTTCACTTCATGAATGTAGTCCAATTGACTTGGAGTTAGTGAATCGCCAATTCCAAGGAGATCTCTCAACTCACATTTACTTATAAACCTGAAGATATAGGGTAAGAAACTTTTCTGAAAAAATCCTTCAACTCCCACTGGGGATATTCCAAGCTGATCTGCTAACAGTCCCACATAGGCATCGTCGGGTCCAATTCGAGTGACCTGCCTCGATAACTCGAGCATCTTTGGAAGTAAACTCGCCGACAAAACGTACATAGAACCTTTACAAAACGTAGGATAGTAGTCTAACGAAAGTTCGTCCTTACTTACGTAATGACGATGCCTTCTATCTCGTACTACAATTCCCCTGTACAATACCCCACCGTACAAGGAATTTCGATCGCCTCGATTCAGCAACCATTTTATTAACTCAGGAATATCAACGTAAACATCGTTGTCAGTTTTAAGAATGTAATTGCATGTTATTTGCGTCGCCCACTTAAAAGCCACTAGAAGTTTTGTCGTGATGTTTCGATACCTGTCGATGTAATCAGCTATAAGAAGATCTCCATGTTGTTTGTGTTCTGCCATTATTTTTTCATTCACATCGCTACTCGACGATTTACCCATCATGAAAAGAATTTTCCATTTGTATTTTATGTGAGTTTTGTCACAATTTCCCCAAGTACGACGTATTGCATCCCTTCTTTTAGTCTTGTCGTCGGGAGAAGTTGAAACTATCACCAAAATGAAAAAGTCTTCGAAGTCAGTAACTTGTGGTGCTATCAAAGGAGACATGATGGCAAAATTGCTTTGATATTTTCTAAGATCTATTCGGTGGTGACTTGGCGGTACGAAGAGGCGTATGAATAAACATATCAAGGCTACTGTCCCTGCAAAGCATAGCCCAACTCGTATAACTCTCCGCAATCGCACTTGCTTCAACATCTCCGGCCTTCAAGAGATAGACATTTCTACCAACTTATTTGATAGTTTGGTCACGTGGTCTGTAATGTACCGTGGCCCAAATCTGTCACGGCAAAAGAAATAACCGGGCTGTAAAAGAAATAACCTCGTGGCAAAAGAAATAACCTCTTGGCAAAAGAAATAATCGCAAGTCAAAAGAAAAAGACTCGCGGAAAAAGGAAGAACCTCACGGCAAAAGTAAAAACCTCTCGGCAAAAGAACTAACAATGTTCTCGCAGTATAAAAGAGAGCGTGAGGGCTGGGACGAGTTTTTTCAATTTTTAAAATTTTTAATTTTTTCCTTTTTGACTGAAAACTAGTGAGGGGCGCACTGCAACAGATCTTGTCAACTTTGTTTGATATCCGACCGGTTTCGTTTAATCAAACAGAAATCATCAGGGATATGGAAAAGATTTACAAATGACCTCCTTATATACGAGAAGTTTCAAGTACAAGTCACGTTAATTAAGCAATGTCTATCAGTTATTTTGGGGCTCACGATTTAACGCTAACTCGTCAAGATCCATTGCTGTGTGCCACTCACTAGTTTTTATTTTAAAAAAAAATTAAAATTTGAATACGTGAAAAAGGAAAAAAAAATCGCCCTCGCCCCCACGCTCTCTTTTATGCTGTGAGGACATTGGTATTTCTTTAGCCGTGAGGTTATTTCTTTTGCCTTGAGGTTTATTATTTTGCCATGCGTCTTTTTCTCTTTGCCGTGAGGTTTTTCTTTTGCCGCGAAGTTATTTCTTTTTCCGTGGCGGTTGTGGGAAATGGCCATCCAGCAATCGTGCAAAAATAAAGTGCGAACACGTTGATTGATTAAACTTACTCACTCTTTGCATGTCCGTTGTGGTTGTTTGGCGACTTCTGCTATTTTGGGCTTGCTTTGCTACCACTGTTATTGCTGTTATTTCGTTCCCTGCACCATTCCCGGTTTCCCTTTAACGCTTTTAAATTCTTAACGGTTCCTCGTGTAACGTAACACACGTCACACAACACGTGACGCTTTCATAAAATAATCTTTTGCTTTTCGCTCGAAACGTGAGCGTACCATTTGTCGCGAAACAAAACCAAAGTTTACAGTTTTCGATAAAAAGTAGTTTCATTTTGAGCTCAAATTCGAGAATCACCAAAGTGTTTTCTCTGTAATATATTCATGACGAGCTTTGCTCAAGAAAAAAATTCTCAGCAGGCATCGTAAACTGATGCCGAGGTTTGGGGAAGAAGGCGTTGGGTGGATGTCATCACATTAATTACACCACCATGTAATTATACAGATTAGCGCCCACGAATCCACGAGAGATACGCGATTGCGTGCGAGTTAACGCGGGGTCATCTGTTGGCGATGAAAATCAAAATCATGAAATGAAATGAAGTTTGTTGTGCGTGTAATGGTCATAAAATACTTCGTTTTCTCTGTTTCTGCCTGTTTCCTTATAACGACATTTTTAATCACGTAGTCTTTCAAAGATCCTTCCTTTTCACAGAAGAGGCAATACCGGCGAGGCGCCGTATTCGAAAAGCCTCTCTTTCGATTATTTAGGTATGATTCTTTCGCTTGGTTTGCCATAAAACAGTAACAAAAGATATCGCAATTTTCATGTGCCGTACGACCTGAATAACAACCGTATCGAATTTCCAGTATTGCGTTACTTGGTGGATCGATCAGTGTTCACGCTTTGCGATCGTAGTACACGATGTTATTGTTTTGGAACAAAACCTGTGGCGGTCGCACGACTTGGCCTCGTATCCTGGTTAAATTCTTACCAATATTGTAATATTAAACCTCGACGAGATTTTTCATGTCGAAAAGCATCATGTTTTCGATTTCGAAACCATTCGAAATGAAGTCATAGCGGCAGTCGGATTTTCGACGTGCGGCTTTCCACCGGCTAACTTAACCACGCAGAGTCTTTGCAGGATTACAAGTGCCACACTTGACCCTTGCAAGCATTGGTATCTACTTTTGAAAGAGGTATGTGACGTTCCTTTGCGTAAATATTTCATATGCGATGTATTTAAGATATTTCCCGACGAAATCCAAAGTGTGGCGACACGGGAACTTCAGCCGGCCAACTCATCGTTCGGAGTAGTGGGGTTAGCCAGGATTCCCGACCTCGTTCACGTTGTGTTCACGTTCTGTCTAATAGCTGGTCTATCTTCTTCGTAATAAACAATGCCTGACGAACTTATTAAATCTGCGGGATTTATGACTATCGTAAATCTGGTGAACTCCGCCACGCTAGACTTTGAGCCCGAAGGCGCGAAAAATTTATCTTTTGGCGCCAAACTCAGTCACGACTCCGAAGAGCTCGCTTCCTAACTTACCGAAAGATCAGCTAGAGTAAATTCCCTTGGAGTGGAACTGAAGAAGCTTCGAACACAGATTTCTCATCTCGAATCAGCATGGAGTCAATTTTACAGACCCTTTTTCCACCTCAATGTTCGTACCTTGTCGTGGTGAGGTGTCTTGAGTGCCTCAATGACCAATTGCAACACAATGCCTTTAAAGAATTCAGCTTCAGTTGGTGGGCTGTATTTTCTGCAAGGTAGAAGCCAGACTAACACGGACTTTGTCGTTGTAGTTATTGTTATGATTATTATAATTATCATTATTATTAAGTCCTGATTTTGTTATTGTTATCATTATCTTCATAATTGTGATTGAATCATTTTCAAAATGAAATAGGCTGCTCAATGAGGATGGCATGCTGAGGCAAGTAGATTTTCATTTATTTACCCCCCCCTCCCCCCAAGTAGAAATTCAAGTGTTTCTGATAGTTTTTCTCTTCAATAGATTGTTAGAATGCAGAAGATTTTCTAAGACACATTGTACAGAGGGCTTGTCTTAAGTAGTTGTTTTCTGATTCAAAACCACCTGCCTAGTTCTGTTTCTCTTGGGTAGTTAGTCCATGGACTGTTGTTATCTGATGGCAGAACTAACAGGTGGATCTGTTTCTCTTGGGTGGTCAGTCCATTATGGGCGGTTGTTATCTGATGGCAGAACCACCAATCTGTTCTGTTTCTCTTGGGTAGTCAGTCTATGGACTGTTGTTATCTGATGGCAGAACCAGTCCCTATTTTTTTCAGCTCTATACAGTCAGTCTTTTATGGACAGTTATTTTTATCTGATGGCAGTTTTAGCTTGCTCTTTTTGTTTTGAAAAATGTGTTGCTTATGCTGTTTGTCGCGTATCATCTGTTATTAGTCGGAGGCACTTTGGTCAATCAATGCTATCATTGTCTTCATTATTATTATAATTGTTAATTCAGCTGCTACTCTTCTCTCTTTGCCGCAGGGCCCACTACAGACAGCACTAGCTTAATGAAGTCCCAAAACCTTTCACAATGAGCCAACTCAAGAATTGCAGTCCTGAACAGTTTTTGGGGTTTTCCTGGCTTTTCTTGAGATTATTTTGTCTCAGTTTCAATTATTTGGATACTCATTCAGCTAGACTAACAATAACACCATTTTATTCATAGATAAACATTGAAATAATCATAATAGTAATATAAATGATAATAATAATGATTTGTTATTGTTATCATTATCATTATCTTTATGATTGTGATCATCATTTTCAAATTGAAATAGGCTGCTCAGTGAGGATGGCATGCTGAGGCAAGTAGATTTTCATTTAATTCCTCCCCCCTCCCCCCAAATAGAAATTCAAGTGTTTCTGATAGTTTGTCTCTTCAATAGATTGTTAGAATGCAGAAGATTTTCTAAGACACATTGTACAGAGGGCTTGTCTTAAGTAGTTGTTTTCTGATTCAAAACCACCTGCCTAGTTCTGTTGCTCTTGGGTAGTTAGTCCATGGACTGTTGTTATCTGATGGCAGAACTAACAGGTGGATCTGTTTCTCTTGGGTGGTCAGTCCATTATGGGCGGTTGTTATCTGATGGCAGAACCACCAATCTGTTCTGTTTCTCTTGGGTAGTCAGTCTATGGACTGTTGTTATCTGATGGCAGAACCAGTCCCTATTTTTTTCAGCTCTATACAGTCAGTCTTTAATGGACAGTTATTTTTATCTGATGGCAGTTTTAGCTTGCTCTTTTTGTTTTGAAAAATGTGTTGCTTATGCTGTTTGTCACGTATCATCTGTTATTAGTCGGAGGCACTTTGGTCAATCAATGCTATCATTGTCTTCATTATTATTATAATTGTTAATTCAGCTGCTACTCTTCTCTCTTTGCCACAGGGCCCACTACAGACAGCACTAGCTTAATGAAGTCCCAAAACCTTTCACAATGAGCCAACTCAAGAATTGCAGTCCTGAACAGTTTTTGGGGTTTTCCTGGCTTTTCTTGAGATTATTTTGTCTCAGTTTCAATTACTCGGATACTCATTCAGCTAGACTAACAATAACACCATTTTGTTCATAGATAAACATTGAAATAATCATAATAGTAATATAAATGATGATAATAATGATTTGTTATTGTTATCATTATCATTATCTTTATGATTGTGATCATCATTTTCAAATTGAAATAGGCTGCTCAGTGAGGATGGCATGCTGAGGCAAGTAGATTTTCATTTAATTCCTCCCCCCTCCCCCCAAATAGAAATTCAAGTGTTTCTGATAGTTTGTCTCTTCAATAGATTGTTAGAATGCAGAAGATTTTCTAAGACACATTGTACAGAGGTCTTAAATAGTTGTTTTCTGATTCAAAACCACCTGCCTAGTTCTGTTTCTATTGGGTAGTTAGTCCATGGACTGTTGTTATCTGATGGCAGAACTAACAGGTGGATCTGTTTCTCTTGGGTAGTCAGTCCATTATGGGCTGTTGTTATCTGATGGCAGAACCACCGATCTGTTCTGTTTCCCTTGGGTGGTCAGTCTATGGACTGTTGTCATCTGATGGCAGAACCAGTCCCCATTTTTTTTTTCAGCTCTATGCTGTCAGTCTTTTATGGACAGTTATTTTTATCTGATGGCAATTTTAGCTTGCTCTTTTTGTTTTGAAAAGTGTGTTGCTTATGCTGCTTGTCATGTATCATCTGTTATTAGTTATAGGGTGACTTTGGTCAATCAATGCTATCATTGTCCTTAGTATTATTATTATTAATTCAGCTGCTACTCTTCTCTCTTTGACACAGGGCCCACTACAGACAGCACTAGCTTAATGAAGTCCCAAAACCTTTCACAATGAGCCAACTCAAGAATTGCAGTCCTGAACAGTTTTTGGGGTTTTTCTGTCTTTTCTTAATTTGTTTTTGCCCCAGTTTCAATCACTTGGATACTCAATCAGCTAGACTAACAATAACACTATTTTGTTCATAGATAAACATTGAAATAATCATAATAGTAATATGAATGATAATAATAATGATTAGATTAATGGAAATAATCATAGGAATTATAACCATCAGGATAATGAACATTATTTCTCTAACTATTGTAAATATTTTTATCATTATTATTATTATTATTATCATTATTATTGTTATCATTGTTATTATTATTATTATCATTATTATCATTATTATTGTTATCAATGTTATTACTATTTCCATCATGAATTATTAGAGATGCTTGGAAAAAAATGATCTATAGTTCCCTCCAACTCATTATTCTTTCAGTTAAGTGAATTAAGACTTTGTGAACAGTTACTGCTTTATTCTGTCATTCCTGATGACCATAGAAATGGTGAAAGTCCACAGATATTATCCCTCTAAGAGTTTCTCCAGGTGTTTTTTTTTCCTCTGAATTTGGTTACAACAGAAGGAAGGGCATCAGAGTATAGTGCGCCCAGCTAGACATGAATTGCATTAATATTACAGGGTCATTTTGCTGTATTCAGGGTTTAATCTTAGCCTTCTACAGACAAGTTTGTTCCTCTAAATGCAAAACACATTTTATCGTTTTTTAAAACAAACTTACAAAAACTGCCAAGAAACAGCTACTAAATTTATGGAAACATGACGAACAAGTCAACTAGATTGTGTACTACACATCATTGAAATCAAAGTATCACTTTAGGAACATAAAATCGCAAGGTCAGTTTCCCATTTTTAGTGCCTGAGAAAAGATCAGGCCACCAGATTACTTCAAATTCTCTGGTTGCTCGTCCATCTCAATTTCCAACAACCATTTTAGTTTACTGGGTGAGAATCGTGCTTGATTTCTTGCCCCATACTCTTTAATTGGCCGCCTGTAAAGCTTGTTGAGAGTTTAACAGCTACTACTTGCAGCAACCTCCATATTCCCCCGATAGCCTTTCTTAACTCTAATGGTACAGAACTTTGATGACTCAGACCAGAAATAACATCATTCACTCTACCATCCCTGTAATAAAAAACTTTGGATTTTTCTCTCCATACAGGGGGCCGCAAATGTATTTTTACCCTCGCACGTTTATAAAAGCATTCGGCATGCCTGCTAACAAAGCTTGGATGTATGTTTCAGGAACTTAGTATCTTTCAACTCGACACCATTTGCCTGAAACCAAAATAATAATTACGAAAGTTAAGAGATTTATTTACTTCTGGAGTGAAATGTACTAAATGATTTGCCCTTTCAAACATAAACCTGAGTTATCAGGTTTTGTCAATCACAAAATTACACGCCGGGTTATTAGTATTCCTTGGGGACCTTCCTATATTATCATAAATATCTAAGACAAGCAGGTCATTTAGCTAGGTAATCTATGTTAAAAACCGCGCTGTACAGCACTTAGAATTATTTTCCTCACTCATTTTTCTCACACTGCAACTTCGCGTACTACGCAATTATTACTACGCAGTCATATCTGGTGTCCAATTGGGAGAGCTTATTATGTTTGTTTTAGAGGTGAATTGCGTTTTCTTGTATGTCCCCTATTTCGTCGAAGAAAAGCTCGAACAAATACTGAAAGTAATGAGTAAGTCACTATGAACAACTAGTGCAAAGTGACAGCACTATCGAGCCAAACTGAGAACTGTTCTTTAATGATTTTTAACATGAACCACCAATTCTTACTATTTTTAATTTCTGCGTTTTAATAGACTTTGACATGTTCTTGAGAAGATATTAAATCGGTTAGCGCTGTTGTTCCCTTCTAAATTATTTTGGTGGAAGCGCCTCAGAAGACACTGGTTTAACTAAAACCATGTTGGGCGACGTTATATTTTGACTGCACAACCCGCAATTAAATTTAATTTTAACAGCTATTCCAGTGTGTGAAGGACGGAAAAGAGCAAAATTACATACCGTCGGCCTTTCGATGCCCGGACGAATTAAAACTTTTTACAATTCCACTTATCCATTGCTTGTAACTGATAGACCTTGTCCTTATTCTTGCGGGAGGCCGTACGATCTGTTGTCCATTGTAGAACTTGGCAAACTTAGCGCACTTCTTCGAGCGCAACAATGTGATCTTTCAATTCTCTATCTCACTAGCGCAGTTGTTGTGTTGAACATGGACGAATAATACATCGCAGCGTGTCTTGTAGATAGCTAGAGATGCCATGCATGTTTAGGATAAGCGCTGAATATGGACGAGCGTTAAAGCCGCCACTGAAAAAGCACAATCGACCGTTTTTCATTGTAAGGATCAAGTCTTTCACACAGCAGTCAAAATTAAAGAGAGGAAGAACGTCGATCTCGCTCACCTAAGTAGCGGAGTACACCACGAGCGGCGACGATGATCAAACACCTGGAAGATCACCGTGGTGTCCCTCTACTCTTTGGTATCATAACCAAGAGCGAGCCCTTTCGACTTGTCACTAAGTTTTACGGTTAATAAAACAAAGGCCCCGCTCTACACAAAGCCTTAAAGAATGAAACACTAGAAAAGCTTACTTAGCTTGGAATTATAAAAATTTCCTTTCTTAAAAATCGAAGATTTTCATGGTTTCCGTAAGTTCGAATTTTTCCAAATTTCCTCTTTTGCATGTTATGCTGTTTTGCATTTTCTTCAACGTATAATTTAGTTCAGCGTCGATCATTTATCATCCTTAGAAGAAAATATTCTGATCTTCACGTTTAACTATAAAATTGCTTTGGCTTACATTGTGCGTCTAAAAGGAGCGTTAAAGTAAACATGAGTTGATTCCACGCGAGGGTTTTACCTGAAAAAATGCCTGCACACGAGTGACACCGACATTACCGCGTGTCCCTTTCTGGAAAACATTCGTGTTATGACAAGAAAGGTCAGCTTAAGGGTTTTGGGTTACCCAAACTATGCAATTTTGACGCCGAAAAGTGCCAAAAAGTAATTACAGAAACTTCATCCGCAACACCTTGAACGTGCTGTGGGCGCGAACTGAGATCTTCTCTTACAGTTAATAATTGCCAGGCGGAACTCAGATCCGGCTTAGCCTAATTTGCATAAATTTTTTTGGTGGGCAAAGCTCGTCATGCTTCCCTTATGTTCCCGTTTTTCATGTATTTTGGCTATCTTGAAAGATCGTGTGCTCAAACGGTTTGTTTTTCTAGGGGTTGTTCATAATCTCAGTTAGAATCCATTTCGATTGTCACCGATTTCTAAAATAGTTCAGTCATTTCAGTGTTGATTTATCCATGAATATTTCGGCGAGAGAAGAATGAATTTCGTCCATAAGATGTCGTCTGCGGCACATACATAAGCAACTATTTGAATTCTTGTTTACTTATGCCAAACCACGTGACCACATAAAAGGGTCTCTTGGAGGCTCTCGAGGGAACTAAAATGCAGGTGTCACTTGCCATCCCGTGGGGCCAACCCCCGGGTAACTGACATAATATTGACATAGTAAAACAGAAAATCTCGCAATTATATTACGTGTCCCTAAGAACCATGACCTAAACGTTGTTTTTACTCAAGTGTACAAACATTGGTATTCGTTCTCATTGCCTCTGTTTTCCACTCTTTCTGTATTTTTTTTTTAGGTATTGTGCTTGTAAGGAGTATAAGCTTTTCTTTTTAAAGTAATTGGATGGATTCGAAATTGAAAAACGGCTGCAAAAAAATTGAAAATAGATGATGTGTCCTTCCGACTCGTTTTGGAAGGAAGTGAGCAAACATTAGTCTTCGTTCCACTTGCCTCTCTATCTCACTATGCCGGTTACTGCTAACTGCATCGTTTATGTGTGGGGAGCAAATTATTTGCATTTTAAAGCGCTGATATGAGTTTAAAATTGGAAAATTGTTCTGAAGCAAAATGGGAAAATTCCGTGCAAATCGCTGACCATCGAAGTTCATGTCAGCTGTTATATAACCATGTAACACTTAAGTAATTATTCAACCTTACCGTCAGTACGTGCGTTATGATTGATTAATTTAATTTAGGGGGCCACATTTCACCATACGACCCGCTAAATTTGAATTAAAATCTTCCTTAATCTCTTTTTGAAGCTAAAGATATCAACCTCGTTCCCAGGGCTTTTCCCTTTCTGAATATTTTAGCGGGCGGTAAAATATTCAAAAAGGGAAAAGCCCTGGGAACGAGGTTGCAAAGATATAATAGATATTTATTAAAAACTGGATCATTGGATAATGCAATTCAAGACTTTTTATTGGCTTAGCCATTATGGTATATCAGCCAATATACCATAATCTACAAATATGGTAAGCGTACGCGTCAGCTTAAAATCAAAAGGGAACTAAAAAATCCAGTTTCTTCTTACAAAATAATAATTTCTTGAGGGCGTTTTTAATAAAACAATTATTCCACTCGCGCTTGTTGGATATGAGATGATTATAGCCAACTCGGCGCTACGCGCCTCGTTGGCTATCTATCATCTCATATCCAACGCGCGCTCGTCGAATAATTGTTAAATATTTTACTGACTTTGTTATATCGGTCAGTACTTTAAGTTACAGAACCTCTTACAAAAGCTGCGGCTTGTAAAGGTGGAGATTTACCATTTACAGCTGTTTCGTGATATTCTGTACGTAAAAGGGTAAAACTGCACGCGACAACCGTACCCCGAAAGGTTCTGTGGGTAATTTTCAGGTCACGGTTGTTTAACCTCAAGAATTCAGGGAAACTTCCAAGACTAGTCATGGCGAGCTTAAAGACTTTGCTTATTTGTTTGACGTATTGAAGTTAACTGATTACCTGATACCGAAATAACCTTTCGGAAGTGTAGCGTGCACTTTTGCCATTTTATTCCGATATCCTTTCTTGAAACATTTGTATACGATAGGTTTGCATTTAACTATCCGAAGAAGTAAAGAAGGACAAAAACGTTCGCATGCTACCCATGAAACAGTTAAATCAGGCGCCACAGATATTGATACAATTTGCCTCTTGAATTCTGTCAAATTGATAGCCTACCTTGAATTTTATTTAAGTTTTTTTTTGTCAATATTTTATTTCTAAATGCGGATGCAAATCATTATTTTTTTTTTTACTGCGATGATATCTGACCCCCCCCCCCCCTGTGATAAAATTAAAAGTACGGAACCCTTCCATAACGCAATTTGTTACTACCGAAAGGAAACAAGTAAAAGGAAGCTCCATGATGAGAAAAAGTTGCAGTTGTCCGACAGAGCACTGTGTCCAACATAACAGGACCAGCAAGCCGCACAACGGCCAGAAAAGAACTATCCACAGTGAATGAATACCCAATTTTTGACAGTCAGTAGTCATGTGTGCAAGGAACAGTGTTGTGCCTCCCGGTTAGCTCAATAGATAGAGCGCTGGACTGTTGTGCGGGAGGTCGAGGGTTCGAGCGCCGGCCGGACCAACACCCAGGATCTTAAAATAATTGAGAAGAATTTGCTGCCTTTCTATGACATCAAGAAATGGTTAGATATTTTAGTCTTCTCGGGTAAGGAAAAATAAATGGAGGTCCCGTCTCCTGGAAGGTTGGGGGTAGGGGACGTTAATTTCCCACACACGAGATTACTGTGTGATGGATGTCCTCCCCTGGGGTGGGATGGGATGGGTGGGATATTGGGCACACTTAATTTGGAGCCTCGCTCTGTTGTGCGACCCTCACCATACTCTGGTAAAAGTGATTAAATATAAATATATTTCAAAGCAAAGATAATATCGAATACATTTAGGACTAGCTTTGCTACAACTTATGTATTAATCGAATTTCATCTCCCTCTGTACCTACATGCTTACTTTTCTTCTCCAAGGATCTTCTGCTCATGGCCTGGTCATACCGGTTACGTAACTACGTAATAACTACGCCGTTATGTAACAAGTTAGGTTTTATGAACTTTGATGATAAGCAACTTTAACCACGGAATTTTAAATTTTTCTCTTAGTACTCTATACTCATGTAAGCGGTTTAAAAAAAAGATGATTTACTTTCTATACGTAAACAAGACAGTTGCAGTAACTGGCAGAGTGAGATACAGAGGTACTTCAGTGGAACGAAGACTTATGATTGAACAAAATAATTTCGATATATCAACAAAGTTGAAATGGTAAATTAGCCACCGTAATGATTACAAAAGCTGACGTTTCGAGCGTTAGCCCTTCGTCGGAGCGAATAGAGTAATTGTGGGTTGTGTGTGCTTTTAAAGGCAGAAAATGGAGCTACGTTATTGGTGGGAGCATGGCAACGAGAAAAACGTGAATAAATTAGTGGAATGAAAAGCGTTCGTTGATCCCTGTGGGATTTAGACTGCCGGTTTGAAAGATAAGCTTTTGTTCAAGATTTTTACGGCTTTCCGTGCCACCTAAGTGCAAGGAAAGACCGCAGATTGCCATATGTTGCTTATAATGATTAGGAAAATTAAAATGTCTAGCGACATCATGATTGAACACCTCTCTCCACAAAAGCTCGCAAGGTCACGGGTGGAAAGAGCACGTGATCTAGCTATTTTCGATTTGTTCGTAGCCGCTTTCATGTTCAATTTCATACTCATGCCAGTGCTTGAAAGAAAAAAAAAAAAAAACTCAAAACTATAAACATAGAAAAATCGTGAAAAAGTTACAGGGAGAATTAAAAACAAAATTAATTAGAACGAAGACCTATGTTAGCACACTTTACTAAAAATAACGTCAAGGTCACGGGTCTAAAGGGCTCGTAATCTAGTTTCGATTTCTCCGTCTTCCGTTTTCATTTATATCATGCATGTCGGCGTTTAAAAAGGAATAATTGAAAACCTATTCTCGAGGGATAAAGAGAACTCAGTGGAATTCAGGGGCAGTTAGATCAGAAACCAATGTCATGTATACGTACAAAGACCCAATTCCAGTGGGGTCACGTTTCAAGCTGCACATGACCTCCTTTCGATTCGTTCTCGCCCACTTTTTGTAAATACCTATCGGTATCTTGTATAAGCGCATAAAAGAATAGAATGGACCAAAGAAGTAATATACGAAACAAGGCAAAGTGAAATAAAGGCAAACTTTGTTTCTACACTTTCTCCAAAAGAACGAGTCACGAGTCCATATTTACCATCTTCGGAAGGAGCAAAGAGATGTTGTGCAAACAAGAATTAAAGTAAGCCTGGTCAAAGCAAATAAACAACCCCGCTTATTGAAATACTTAGCCTTTGCTCAAACAGCTAATTGCTACTTAATTACCTGATGAGTCTAAATTTTCCCCTCCAGTTAAACTGACACAAGACTGAGAACTGAAACAAGGTGAGAGAATGAAGAGTTATTTGTCAATCGCGCTTTTAAGCAAAAACCCTTGCGAGGAAAAGTCGTTGTGCAAAAAGCTGGACGAGATCGAAAATATGGAAAAGAATATTGTTCGCGAATCAGCTTCAAAGCTGTCCACCTTTGCCCTCCAACACTTGTACGTCGCAAAGTACTACGATGCGAAAAATGGCGAGCCATGCCGACCACCTTCCAAAGCCGCTCAAATTAGTGTTTGTCCCTTACCAAGGTTGCCGGAGAAACCAAAACAAAGCACGAGTCCGCATTTTTCGGATAGAGCTAAACCAAACGCCGATTGCACAACCTCCAAGCCCAAATCTAGAGGAAGTTTGTCAGAAAAGTCCCTTCCCCTGGCATCAAAGTCTGACGAGCAAGACCATGCTCCAGTTAAAAGCAAAAGCTCCAAGCATTAGCAGTCAACCAAATTCCGTTCCCCACATCCCTTCAGCTCAAAAGTCCAAGCCAAAGTACTGTTGTAGTATGTCAGACGTTGTGGCCCCAATTTCTAGTTTGATGTTGAATGCATGGGGAGGACGAAGAATAAGAGAACGCCCTAAGAAGATTAAACGCCTGAGATCTAGAAGAAGACAAAGAAAATTGGAAGAAGCCTTTGCAATGATTCCTTTCTGAAACGCAAAAGTCTCTCAGTATCATCCTCCTAAATTAGAAGATCTTGTGCGTGAGGATCGTGGCCGAAAGGAATCCGAAAGTGTCCCGAAAGATGATTGCCGGCGAAGCAGCACCAGACGAAGGACGGAGGGCCGAGGTTCCTGGACAAAGAAGGCAACGCCGAGCTACAGTAGCAGGTGAGAGGCCTACCGATAACCCGAGACTGAGTTCAATCGCTCGCAGACAACAATTGGGCTCGTGAAAGATTTGCCAAATCATGAGCAAGCAGAGATCTTACGAGGAGCTCGTTTCCTGAGGATGGCAGTACCTGGGTTTAATAGCGCTCCTGTTAGAACTGAGGCAGCAAGGCCAGCATCTCAGCTTTAGTACACCTCTGCACTCATGATGCCCTGTGCACGAAAGGTTGAATGCTCCACCCTGGATCCTTCGAAGTTTGCTGCGCGGAAAAAAATAAGACAATCCGCCTGTATCTTTTGTGGGACTTTGTGTGATACAAACAGTTCATTTCCGTGTTAGAGTGATTAACCTACATCTGAAACTGTTGATTGCGGTTTGAAGTGACAATCTATTGAACAGTCATACAAACAATTCACAAGAAGTTGTTTTAATATATTATTTGAGAGATACTATTATTTAAATCCGAGATTGATCTATGTTTTTTTTTTCAATCACAGCCTTTTACCTTGAGTTAAGCTAGTTTAACTGAAATTTTGTCCATATCTTCGTGGAAAAATGAAAAACACGAGAGATTCAACATTTCAAATTCTCGACTGATTTAGTGTTTGAAACACAGCCTATCACGTGTACACCTTAAGTCAGTTTTAAATGAAATATTGTAGATATTTTTAAGGAAAAAATGTAGAATGAAAACAAGAATTTATATTTTCCTTTGGAGACTAAATATAATTATTCAGTTCCTAGTTAAACACCAAGTATTCTTGATTGACCGATATTATCACATGATATGCATTCGCACGGACTCTTTCGGGCCTGCGCAGAGGCAACCGATAGTCTAGTTGTTGTTAGTATTTGTGAATCAGGTGATGAATTATCAACGTTTGACCACTGATGTTTTTTCCGGTAATTATCGATCACTTACGACAGATAAACTTACATGCACCAAATATCATTTTGTTAGTGTTAGGAGATGTAAAACCAGATTTAAAAGCATTATCTTCTTCGTACCAATCGTAAAAAGAGAGAATTATGGGAATGATAAAGCCAATTAGAGCTTGTTCCACTTGAAATTTAAAGAAACTACTAATTTGACTAAATTTTTTAATGCTCATGACTTTCATAAGGTTTTTACAGATGCATCAATTCCAGTAGTTTCGGAAATACGTCTACTCTGGTACAGTTTAAGTTGGCACCTGGGAGCGTGCCAAATTTTTTGTAAGTGCCATTACGCTTTCTCGCATCACATCTAAGTAAACACTCGGTTGCATGTATTCCACAGCTCCTTCCCCCCTCCCCCCTTCCCCTCTTCAACCTTTCCCCTTCCCTCTCGATTGCCATGTATATCGCTTCACCTGAGCGCAATTCCCGCGCGTGCACGTTTCCTATAGCGGCCACTCGCAAACGAAAACTTGCCGTACGGCCTTCGTTAGGAGATGGCTTTCTATTGTGACATGCCCGCTTTTATCCTTAACGAATTTCCTCGTGTCCAAATTTGTCCTTGTTGTGGCTCTCTTTACCGCACTCATCCAGTAGTGCAATTCCCTTTCAACTCACAATTCTCTCGCTCGTCTAAAAGAAAACGGATTAAACAGGAGACGACATGCGTAAGGCATTCCATTTGTCCAGCTAGACCTCAGGCCAGCTCACTTATAAAGTTGCGAGGCACTACTGCTGACCACTAAGCCACAGAGGCTCAATGTCAAACTAGACCATTTCTTCGTTCCTTTGTAACACGCGTCTTGCATTCTGCTGGGATCAACAATGTCAAAAAACTTTGTGTGAGTAAATAGGAAAGGAGAGATGTTTAATTTTGAGATCGCAGATGAAAAACAGAAAGACTTTTAACGTAATTAGCGTTCATGTATTTTTAACCGCAGACTTTACAAACAAACCCACAGACGCCTCAGTTGAGCTAAACATTGCAAAATATTGTTGAATTACATAATACTGTTGAGCAATATCCTGAACTACTTTCTGTAATGAAATAACTTAGAGATGCATGTTAAAGCATTCATGCGAAAATCTTAATTATCATGAAATTAAAATTTAAATCTTATTTCTGAAGCTCACCTGCTCGGAAGAGAATTTACGGAACTCAATCGTTCTGTAAATAAAATTTCGTAAATTGACTAACTAATGCTATTGATTGCTCAATTAGGCTCAAATCTTCTACATTTTGCGTAACAATCCACATCTGTTTTTGCTTTGAAATTTGGCAAGATGATGCTAAGTCACCGTACGTGATGTTACATCTCGTTTCAGAGTTTCATCCAGTCCACAAAGAGTTATGTACTGAGGAGAATTTACTACCTTTCTCTAATATCAAGAAATGGATAGATTTTCTAATCTTCTCGGATAAGGACGAATAAACCGTAGGCCCCGTCTCCTGCAGGGTGAGGGGTAGGAGACGTTAATTTCCCACGCACGAGATTACTGTCTGGTGGATGTCCTCCCCTGGGTGGGATGGGCGGGAAGGTGAGATCGTTACATGGACTGAAGCGGCTGCCAGAGGTGCCTGATAATCCTGACGTCCGATCTCAACCTTATCATTGTAACTAGACACGTTTGTTGTTTAGAGTGCTTAAGACTTTCCTTTCCTTTCCTACTTAATCTTCTATATGAACGAAGTTGAATTTATGGAAAGATACTTATCAAGAAGATCATTTACACTTTCGGCGTCACCACTGTATGTTGCGAAACAGTAATCGTCAGAAAAGCGAACAGCGTGAAAATTTTCATGCAAGCATCTGATTTCTTTCTACATTATGCTCTCCTTGGTGACCGACGGAGCCATTGCATCGACTTCGTATGCCACATGGGGCGATTTTCCCGCCAGCTGGCGAAAATGTGACATATTAAAGACCGGAATTTGTTTTGGGTTTACCGATCGGAGGTTACGTATCACTTTCCAGTATCTTTATGCTTAGTACCGCTGACTCCATTATTTTTCGTTGTAGACTCACCCTCCCTCTACGCCTGTGGAAAACTGTCTCTCCAACGGACAGAGATGAATAATGAAATGCTACATCAGAGGGTATGCGGTCAACAACGCGGGCTCAAGTGTCCTAGGTCTAAAATTTTGAAAAATTAGCGGAAAATAATAAGGGCTGACCTTTAAAACCGGGGAACTCTATTCTCGTCCAAGGCACTTTCCTTATTCCAAAGGTTTAAGGGAGAAAATTAATTTTTTAGGGGGTGTACCAAGTTTTTGGAGGTTGTTCTGTAAAAGAAAAGCGGCAAGGAAAACGACACCTCGAAGCAACAGAATAAGAAATCAACCATGCGAACGACTCAAAATCCGCGTTTCCGCGGCAAAACCTGGCGCATGCGTATACGTTATTCAGCTCTGTCAGTCGATGATTGTTTTCTTTTATTCTCGCTATTCTCGCTATATCACCCCTGTAATTCAGCGGTTATACACTGAAAGGAGTAAATCACCCTGAGGATTCAAATCGCTAAAGAATCAGAAAACATGCCGAGAGGCCCTGGGAATTAGATCGCTCGATAAAGCTTTTTCGTCTGGAAAGCTAAGCTTAATTCTGAAATTCAGAATCAAGTTTACGTACAGCATTGAAATTAAAAAGTCATAGACTTGGATTTTGATTAGTAGAGCAAAGCAAGAATTAAAAATGAATGACGCGTTTATAATTGTTTAATTGCAGTCTATTTTATTACTTTCACATTGTGACGTAAATCACTCAACCGTTCGATTGTGGGTGAGTTGCAACGAGAAAAATGTAGCGATGATTCACGAGAGAAAATGAGACTTTATCGGATTGTTTTACTTATCTTTGCATTTGCCTTCCTTGCTCAAGGTAAGTGAGGTATTTCTGGGATGACTTAAAGTTTGACGCGAGCCTTTGAACCGATTAAACGGAAAAGACGAAATTAAATGCGAGGGATACAAAAAAAACTGCCTACTTGTAAGAGGAAATTTGGGAGCTTGAAAGTCTTTTAGTTTCTGAATACTAGCTGCAAGTGTGATTTTAGCTTTCTATGCCAACTTTGAGCTGCAGACTGTAGTTGTATTTGGGTTTTCAGTGATTGACAAATCGGGCAACTGATGTAGCTAAAACGCGCGTGCTTAAACCTGTAAAATTTCTTTCTGTGGCAGAAGAATAGGTGCTGCTAAAAAAAAAAAAAAAAAAAATGGAAATGAAGAGCAGAGAGGTTGGGTTAGGAGTTTCCTTTCCAGCCTTTTCAAGTCCAGCCCACGAAAAGCAGTAACTTTCAGTCACGTGCACTCGACCCAGACTTTTGCAAAATACAGGAGGACATATATGGCGGCCTGTCTTTAGGTTGTGTTCCTCAAGGTGTTTCAAAAAGCAAAATAATGTCGTACTAAGTTCGGCCGTTGACGACTGTTACAGACGTGTCTTTCCCATTGTCCAGTATATGTACTCCTTGGTAAGATTCTATTTGTTCTGGAGGCACCAGAAGAGAAGGAAAAGCCAATCAGCTGAAAAATACCGATGGTTTGTTCCGATTAATGCACGAGTCTCGGTGCCAGTTTCCAAAAGTATTCGTTTATTTTAACACCCACCATTTTCCGAACTTCCGACGTGTACTCATCGTATAAATTAATGAGTTTTTTTAGAATATTTTGTCGGGATATTTCACATTCATCACTGTGTTGTTGATAAACCTTTTCAGTGAGAAACTTAAAAAAAAGTAAAATTCTCAGAATTTATTAACTTTTGTATAGATTTCGGTGGTGACTCTTAAAAATTGTTTTGTATTATATAGTTGATGATTACTTCAATTTTCATTACCACCTTGCGTTAAATTGTATTGACAGCTGTATTGAGATAATTTACTTGGCGAACAAACGTACCCTAAATCCATTGTGCTGAATATTGCAAAGGACTGATTATTTCTATTTCTTATTTGATTTCTAGGAAAATCTTTACCATCTACATTTTCAGAGGAGGCAAATGTTCCCACTGCATTACCTTTGGCATCTATCAACGATGGATACCAGGGAATTGCAGATGACTTCAATGATGACAGTTCAGAGAATATTGGGGAAGCACCCCCAAAGAGGCCACCCATCGGCCAAGAACAGAGAAAGTCCAATGCAGATAGAGAAAATGGACTGAAAGAATTAAAAAAGGAATTTAAGCATGGGCGCTTGAATCTAAAACACCTTCACAAAAAGTTGGCACCCCTCCTTAAAACAAGTGACCTTCAACATACTGGTTCAAATATTCCTGTTGGCAAACAAGGGTCTGGATCTATGGAGAAAGCATTGCCGACCAAATCACGCCAGCTACCAAAAAAATCAAAACATTCAAAACAAAACCTCCCAAAAAAATCAAAACAAGAACAACCGTCTTTAGATGAGGAAGTTCGTCCAGAGAAGATAAAGATGGATAGGAAAAGTGGTTCTGGGGAACTTTCTCATTTGAGTCTAAAAGGCTTTTTAAAAAAATTGGCACCTCTCTCTAAAACAAGTCCATCCAAAAGAACATCTGGGAAGAGTCATATTCAGTTGACTGGTATGAATATTCCTGTTAGCAAACAAGTACTTGGATCTGTGAAAAAACCTCTGCCATCTAAGTCAAGCCTGGTCCATAAAAACTCTGGAAAACCAAATCCAAAACAGGAACGACCATTTTTAGATGAGGAGCTTGATCTAGAAGAGGCAAACATGGATAGTGAAACTGGCTCTGGAGAATCTTATCGAGACATGTTTGAGTCTGAAGAGCCAGACAATGTTGTAGGCCTTCAACTGAGAACAGGAAAAACAGGTATGACATCACTTCATTCTTATAATAAGGGGAACATTGGGGACATAGCTAGGTATTACTGGGGTGTGTGAAAGGGCAGGCTCCCTGTGTCACAGCATCTGGCAGAACATTACGGGCATAGCCAGGTTTTTTCAGGGGTGAAGGAAGGGGAAGGCTCTTTGTGTCATGCCATCTGGCTGGTAAATGTGTGTTGTGGAAAATCACCTCACGTAGCCCTGACCCTGGGAACATGAAAAATGCAGAAAAATGTTGAAGTTCAAATTATGGAGATTTGGTAGCCCAATGGTTACTGTTTCATAGACAACACTGTTCCTTCACACTGTTCTTCACTTCAGCTATGTCTGAATAGGAAACAAGGAAATTCTAGGGAAACCTAGTGAGGTAATGAAGTTAAAGGGGGTTGTAATACCTTTGATGAACAATTTTGTCAGAATGCAGAGGCTGACTATATGCATCGATCTCAATGTTCATACTCACTTCATGCCGTTGAAACACAGATAGCTCCAATAGTGGTAGTGCACTTCTGGTTTCTATAACATAATTTGGTGATATGTCAAACTCATGAGCAACCCTAGGATTAGTTTTCTTTGAGGAGTTTTAAACTTGCTCCAGAATGATTGGAGATACATATACAGTCACATAGGTGAACAAGGACTACTACAGGGCACTCAGATAAGTTGGTGATCACAAATGATGATTGTATTTTAGATATGACTACTGGACATTTGTTTCATATGAAAACATTCATTACTAACCGCAAGACCTGCTAAATGTGTAGGTGAGCCAAATGCATTTGGAAGAAAGAATACTGAAAAGATTCATGCACCACATGTCAATAATCCTAGAGCCTCCCTGCAGAGTGACAGTCAGTTGACTGGTACAAACATTCCTGTAAACAAGCAAGGATTTGGATCTATTGAGAAGGCTCTGCCTACATTGTCAAGCTTACTTAAGAAGCATTGGCCAAAACAAAACTTGAAACGAGAACGACCATCTTTAGACAAGGAAGTTGATTCAGAGGAGGTCATGGATTCTGAGAGTGGTTCTGGGAAAACTTCTTCCAAAACGTCAAGCAATGTCAAGACACTTCCTCAACTGGAATCAGGTGAATCTGAGGCATGATATTTAGCATTTGACTCCAGGAGGAAAGTGATTAATGGCAATATGTGTGAGAGATCATGTTGTTCTAAGACAATTAGCTCCTTCCTCTTGTGGATGCCTTTTTTTCACCAATGCATCCAAGTGAATTATGGGAAACTGTTCAGAATCCCAATGAGTTATACATGTGTGTGTGTGTGGGGGGCAGGGGGTTAGGGGTAGGGCTGGGGCGGGGCAGGCGGGAAATGAGTGGGGGGCAACTTGCAAATTAAAATACTTTAAGGCTAGTATTTTATGCAAGAATGGTACGTAACATGTTCGTGCAAATATTCTTACTCAGCTCCAAAACCAAAACAAGAAATTTTGGATGGGGAGTTAGATCCAAATGATGTGGACTTGGAATCAGAAAGTGGTGTTGGAGAGGCATCTCAAGGGGAGTCAAGGCATTTTGAGGAACCTCTTCAAGACACTAAATCGGAATCAGGAGAACCAGGTGTGATATCAACCTCTTTCCTACGGTATAATAAGCAGAATAGGTTACTAAAAAATGTCTGTACTTTGTAGGTTAGAAGAAAATTATTGTGCTGACCTTTTTAAGCCATTCACAAATATTTAACTCATTTAAAGCTTTCTTAGAATGAAATTTAGTTTGAGGATTGAATGATTAGAATGAAATGCAATTTGTAGAAAGTAGGAACAATCAGATCAGTATGGGTTCAAAATGATTTTTCTTTATTCGAGCTCACTGGTGGATTATTATTATTATTATTATTATTATTACTTTGTCAACTTTTGATTAAGATGTTTGTGTCAGCATTTTACTTAATATTTAGCTAGTCATCTTCTTATTTAAATAATGTATAAACCAAATACATGACTCCTCAAGCTGTTAGTTTTAATATTATCGTGTTTAAATAAAGGGGTTATCTTATCTTATATCACATGTGATCGCCAACCCAGAGAACTTTGATTGAGAAAGCAAAATTCTCTTTGCCAGTACCAAAAGAAATCTATAGAGAAGAGTTAGAGAGGAGATAGATAATACTATGGCTAGTGATGGTAGGGTCTAAATGGTTAATGAAAGGGACTAGTTGAATAATTTTTATGTAGGTTGTGTAGCTTAGAAAGAATTGTACCGGATTGTAAAGTAAGAATTTTGCTAGATTCAGCTATTTATGGAGATTAAACTCATTAAAAGCTTCCTTAAAATGAAACTAGTTTGAGGATCAGTCTGCAACAGAATGATTATAAATCGAATTAATTGCAATTTATAGAAAGAAGGTACAATCAGATCAGTGTGGGATAAAAATGATTTCTCTTTAGAACTAACTGGTGGACAGGGAATTCTGAAGACTGGTACAAAGATGAACCAAGCTTGATTTTGTAGGTAAAGCTTTCTCCATGGAGAAACCTTTACTACAAAGTCAAGTTTGGTTCATCAACAGATTCCTCCTAAACAAAACCTAAAACCAAAACAACAATTTTCAGGTGGGCAGGTTAATACAGAGGATGCATCCCCTTTACCTATCTTATACGGAGTGTCCTCCAAATCTCTTGACCCTCCTTGAGTGTCCACTCAAGGAGGGTTAAGGGATTTGGTGGAATCTTTTCTGGAGAATGAACGGGAATCAGAAGAACCAGGTGTGACATCTTGACTCCTTCCTATAGAGGGGATAGGCAGGGTTGTAGCTAAGAAATTATGCTGCTTGCTTAAATCTCAAGTAAGGGGCTTCAAAGGTGGTGAACAAGTGTAAGTGTGTAACCTCAGAAGTGCCTGTTGTGCTTTATCAATTGCAAGCAATTGCCGGCCAAAAATCCAACCCACAACTGCTGCATTTTCATTTGGCAAATTTCAAAGGTAGCCAGTGCTTCACAGAAATCCTGGATCTCTTCTTGATCTCTTCAGTCCTTGTTCTCTTCTTGTTTGTTTTCTGTGTTTGACATTTTCAGGATTAGTGGGTTCTGTAGTTTGAAAATAACAGATAATTTCCTTCAAGGTCTTTTTCCCTTCCCTTGTTTATTATCCAGAAGAACACTCAGAGCAATCTACTGGGGTGAAATCAGGTAATGAACCATTCGAGTTGCCTGTCTCTGAAGTTCGCTGGACTGGTATGTCTTTGGCACACGACAGACATCATGATGGTGTTTCTGGTAGAGGAAAAGATAAACCAAAAAACGGCACGGAAAAATCAGGCGGCCTTTCAATGGTGGTGACCACGCTGCAAGCAATTTTCATTGTGGGTGGAATTTTGTTGGTTGTAATGATGGCTGCTTTCTTTGCTTTTGCATGGTAAGTTGAAATGTTATAAGCCCCTCCCCTCCTTTAGATTTGCCCTTCTTTTAAAACAGCATCAAAGTTCTTTTGAACCTTCCCTGTGCTTACATGTAGGAGTGAAACCTCTGAAATAAAGACACAGAGAAATAATTAGATCAAACTACATGACACACCACAAAAAGGCATGATGCATGTTCAGACATTTTCCAGATCTTAAGCGTGTAAACAAATGATGCTCATGACTAAAATAATTTGTTGCGTTGTTTAGTTAGGGTTGCATTTTTGGGGCCTTATTGTTTAGTGGGGGTTTTGGTGGATTAATAGGGCAAGATTATTTTGCTGTTTAGAAAATGTAGTAACATAAGCAGCCGTCTGCATATGGGTCAGATGGAATATACCTATGTCCAAGAGCTTCAAATAGTTCCATAGATGTATGTACATACTGTATCATGTATTCATTATAAGAAAATGACTCACTATGGGGCCCTTGATGAGATTTTGATTAGCCCCTTCTTTGAAAAACTGCATTGAATTCCAAGCTTGGCATTGATTTTTTTGTGTGTGTGTTTGTGTGTGTGTGTGTGTTTCTGTTTTCATACACAGGCCTGTAAGGAAATATTATTTGCATCTGTGCCGACAAATGGACAAAGATCGAGAATCTGGACAGAATGGGGAGCTCACAAGTATCAGAGTTGATAGGGTCCACCCCCTAGAGCATGAGTATGAAATGCCTCTACCCCCTCCACCCTTGAAGAAAGTTACCACGGCTTACACTCCCAAGTCTGCTCCAGGTACTCAAAGCAAACAGTAGAATCAATTTAGGGAAAGTAAATACTCTGAGTTTTCTGCAGAAATATTCTGTTCTAAGAGGTGGAGAACTTTGCTGTTTCAGGACTGAAGCTTTGGAGAACTGTTAGCTTCAAGCTACAATTGTATTTAAGGGAAATATAGAATTACTTTGTATTTAATAATAGTAATTATAATAATAATAATGACTTTATTCAGTATTTTCACAAGGTGGCTCTTGATCTTGCCAAAAAATACCTCTGCTAAAAATACAAATAAGTTACATATTTATCATCCTTCCACAGTCTATAATTTTATTTATTCCTTCCCAAGCCCAGTAACACTCCTTGATGGAGAGTAGCACTGGGAGCTAGACCCAGTACTACAACACAATCACACGACCAGGTCTCGAACCAGGATCTCGCGACCCAGAGTCAGGCGCCACCCACATACTTCACGTAGTTTACGTGATCTTTACTCCACGTTTTCATTGGCCCTTTGTGAGGCCACTTTTGTTCTGATTGGTTGTTTCAATTACTTTGGATTACGTCTTGATCCTTTTGTTTTAATTTGCTCTCAAAGTGAGTGGAAATTTCGTCAACTTGCTCAGAGCACGCTTTGGTCTGCAGAGTAAAGAGCACCTGACTACCAGAACTGTGGAAGGCACCAGCCATCGACACGGGGAATGGAAGGCCCCGGATGTGATGGCTGACGGCAAGAGGAGGGACTCGCGAAATTCTGAAATGAGGAGGCTCATCAAGAAACAAAGTTCCCAAAGGAGAAACTCGCTGGTTGACAGCATTACAATTGCTAAATCCATCATTGGTGACTATGCAAAGAATAAAGAGTTCGAGAAGAAGGCCGCACGACGGAGACACATTATCAAGGAGTGCTGCTCAGGTCTTGAGTCAGACAAAGGGTTGAATAAAAAAAGGGTGTCTTTTGCCGATGAACTGGAGATTGCCTGTTCAGTGATTGAACCAGACTCGCCTTATAGGGAGAGATTGGAACATTCCAAGGAGAAACGTCGAGCAATTAAGGAGCAGACTTCTGGAAAGAGGAGAGCATCGCTTTCAGACGATATAGAGATTGCAAAATCCATTATTCTGGAGAGTCCAAAGAGATACAGTCTTCCACTCAACTTGGTAGAAGAGGTACTGAAAAGTTTTAAGTTGTGATAGTTTCACGTCACTGTACAGAACAATTCTAAGTGTTTCCTTGAAACGAAAGGTCAAAATTCTGAGCTCATAGGGTTTGCTCACGTGAAATACGATGCTAACAGATTTCAGACCACAGGGATCCCATATATAAGTCGTACTTTGTCGCAGTTTCGGTGTCTCAGAGAATGTTCCCTTCACTCGATTTACAGATGATCAACTTAGGCATGGAACCCAAAGACCACCTCAGCTACCATGAGTTGGACTTAACCAAGCCTGTTGCCAAAAATGATGTGTTTCACCCAGTAAAGTCGTCAAGGTTGATGTAAAAAAAGTCTAAAGGTGAGTTTCGCTTACTTCATCTAGCTCTAGGCCCAGTTGTTCAAAGAGTGGATGGCGGCATCCAACGGAGAAATCCCTGTTCAGCGAATATATTGTCATCAAAATGTACTCTGCTGTCTACCTGATAGAGAGTTATCTATGGTATAGCGCAACACTCACCCTTCGAACAACCTGGGCCTGCGGTTTTCCTGTAGAGGAAGACGTCAGATGACGTGATGTTTAGGCTTCAAAAATCTTTAGTGCTGCTACGAATTTATTCAACAAATTGACCTCGATTATCCATTTGTATTATATGACAGAAGAAGGGAGGTAAAAAGTGGCGAAAAACTGAAAAGAAATCGTTAGGCATTGCACTGCGAAATTTCGAGTCAGACAATGTAAAACTTTTAAATGAAGGGGATAAGTTTCCAAAGAAACCCTGGTGCTGTGTCGGTGAGGGCATGGAGTACAGCCAGATAATTTGGTTTTATTAACCGAGTTGATAATGTTAATTAGCCATCGTAAAGAGTTAAAAAGCTGGTGTTTCTAGCGTTAGTCCTTCGTCCGAGCGAAAGACGAAGTGCTGACGCTAAAAAAATTAAGTTTTTAAACTCTTTACGGTGGCCAATTTACATTATTAACTCGGTTCATTAAACTGAATTACAACGTAAGACTTAATCTTGTTGCACTAACAACCTCCTTTGTTTTTGACAGATGCCTTGGAATGGTAAACATGTTGCTTGTGAGAAGTCTCTATCGTTCATTTCTTTTCTTCACTTTGTATTTTTTATTTTTTATTCTTCGTGTAATAGCTTACATTTCCTGATTTCATGAACTGGAATCTTATTTAACACTTCTGATTGACAAAGAAAAGGAAATCCAAAGGATACTGTGTACACTTAAAACCAATATTATTACCTCTTTTCAGTCACTGATTCGAACTTAAATTTGGTGCGCTGGCACACTTCTTTTTTTTCCTTGATAAAGAAAGACGGGGAAGAGAAATGTGAACGAGATTCTTTGTTTTCAGTTTCGAAATGTACTGACAGTATCGGTAATTTCACGGCCAGTCATGGAAGGCTCTGAATTATTCGTTCATGTTCCTTCTTAATACCTTTCCAATAAAGAACAAAGTTGTTACCTACTTGTTTGAATGCTTGAGGACTGGAACACAGCGGGAAATTCCGTTTGTTCTTTAATGAATAAGTCAACCTTAACAAACAGTATTTTACGTATGATGCACGATCCTCGCAGTAGATAGCGCTATCAGCTTAACGGCCTGCTCCCAGTTGGCTTGTTAGCTCAATTGGTAGAGCGCTGCACTAGTATCGCAGAGGTCAGTGGTTCGAGTCCCGTACAGGCCTGATTTTTTTTCAGGTCTGATTTTCGCCATTGTATAATAGCGCTATCTACTGCGAGGATCGTGCATCATACGTATCTAATACCGCAGTTCAAAATATATGAACTTCATATATTAATTGTATCTTAAACAGTATTTTCGTGAATACTGAAACGCGAATTTCCTCTAACAGATTCCCTACGAATTTTCTCTCGAAATTCGAGACTCACTAGCGCTCCCAGTTGATCAATCCGTAAAACATGAAATCAAACGATGGCTGCACAGAAACTTCACTGAAATGTCACGTAAATTTCTTTTGGACCAAAGTTCGTCGAAAACTCTGGAATTTTGTCAAATTTCGTCGACGGGCGTTTGCCTTGTGCATACCTTTTGCACAATACCGTATACTGAAAATGTTTACCACTTTTACTTGTGACGTAGCGCTGGTTAATATCGTGGATCAAGGCAAACGGTCACTTGGATTTTCACGACACAAACTACGGTCACGTTATCGAAAACACTTGCGTGACTGCGACAAAGAACCTGCGCGCACTGAGTCTTTTCCATTATTCTGTTTGATAAGAATAGCATCAAAAATTACAGAAGTAAGAAATCTCAAAAATACCAAAGAAAAAGGGAAAAAAACTTATCCTGTTAGCTTGAAGGTCACGTTCTGCACAGGACCGCGCAGCAAACAATTACGTTAATTCTTAATAATGATTGTTTCCAAGCTCGCAATAAACCTTTACGAGGTCACATTTCAGTCACTTTTCTTTCGGAGAGCCTCGCAGTTATTTATGCAGCGATAATTTCCTAAAAAAATGAGATGAGAGTGATTTGGATCGTGAGTTTTGCTCTTGCAATTTCCGCATTTGGCAAAGGTTAGTTGCATTTCTACTTTATTTGCGTAATTTCGAAATTTGAAGCGATTTCTATTTACTTCGTGGCCTGACGGTTCAGTGCGCGAAGAGGGAAAAATATGGTGCATGTCATTTTTGTTGTTTATGTCAGTTTGAATTCCGCGCTGAGAGCCTTTGGTTTATCTTGTAACTAGATAGACAATAGGAGCTATTCCTAGCGTACCCATCTCATGCAGTAATAACTGTCGCTAAGTCAAAGACATTTGAAATATTCAGTCAGCAACAACGAAAAAGCTAATCAATGAAAATTAGCCGTGGGTATAAGTCAAGTATGTCGATTCGCCCTCTTTCTCCCTCACTCTTTTTTTAAAAAGTAAAAAATTGGAAATCTTTCCACTGAAGACCTACTCATGCAATAAATAAATAAATAAATAAACAAATCGAAATAGTTAGCATTTGTCCCCCTTTGGGTACCAGTTACTTTTTTAACTTGCTACAACTACAAACACTGAGAAATATATAAAACGGATCAAGATTTTTAGAAATCGTCTCCAGATTGGAGAGATATATTTAACCAATAACAGCGAAAGTGTAGAAAAAAGAGGTCAGTCAAAACACCAGAGGTAAAAGTGAACGTTCTTTGAAATCTAACCTATGTAGGCCAGGGGCGTCGCGGCACAAAAATTATCTTTTGTAACGACAATCCTGGCATACGTTTGTTTTATCTGTAGGAAATTCTCTACCATCAACAAGTCTTAAAGGGACAGGTAGCTTTCCCGTTTTTTCATTGAAGCCTCTTCAAAACAGGCTCCATGATAGCAAAGGTGATTATGCTAAAACTGGCCAAGATACCAGTTCAGAAACATCTACCCGTGATGGGATTACCGAGAGCGGAGGACCAACCCTTACAGCTAAATTGAAGAAATCGTTTAACATCGGAAAGAATATCTTGAGGAGAGTGGAGAACCTACTAAAATCATCAAAAAAATTAAAAAAGGTAAGGTCAGTTTACGAGCATTAAGGTTCGTCCTCTCAGAGCTTATCCCAGCTTCTGTGGCACGAGTCTACTCGGAGTGTTGTTACTTCCCGTAGCATTTACCCTACTGGAACACAAACCCATGTTCCGTATGTTGTGGCTCACCAATCCAGTGTTCTGGAAGATTTCGGTGGAGCATCGTTCTACTTTATCACCTACATGACAGCCTGTGGAAAGCTTTTTGGCTCCTTATTTGTGAATAGTTTTGTTAAACTTTTCTTATTTTGATGGTCTGGTTATGACAAGATATAGTATCTATGTTTGATATTTACTTGTTTAAGGTTAGTCCTCCTAACGACAAAGTGAGTTCTGGTGAAACCAACGTGGGATCCGGAGAGCCTCGACATCTTGAGGCTGAACGTTTCATTGACAGGGAGTCTGGTACACCTCTTGTCCTTTTGCCTTCGAAAGAAAAGATCTCCGCACGACATGGCCCTGAAGATCCCAGGTACAGTATGCAGTCTAATATAGCCCCAAAGCCTCTTACCATACAAGGATCTGATAGTCGCTGGACTGGTTTGTCCCTGGCTCACAGAAAAAGCAATGGCGAAATAATAAGTGCCAACAAAGCAAACGACAAAACGGAAGACTAAAAAGAAGGTGGCCTTTCCATTACTGCCACAACCTTCGGGGCAGCAGGGGTCTTTCTGCTTCTCAAGATGATTTCTTTCTTTGTGTTTCCTTGGTATGTATAACGTCACGTTTCAAAATCGCAAACCGTAATCATTCGTTGATGGTTAATGGTCTTGATGTTTTTCTTGGGATGGAGTACTGCAAAGTGTCGTTATTCGCCAGACCTAGGTTGTTCGAAGTTTGGATTGCATTTTAAATATTCATCCAGAGTGAAGAGCGCAGTAGGTTTTGATAACACTTACCCATTAGGTAGAGCCTTATCTGTTGGATAACTTTATATGCTACTTGAGCAGATTGGCTAGTTGTTAGAAAGAGATATAATTGGTAATCAATTTTTAAGCTAAAGAAAAAAGGTAAGCCCTTTTTCTTTCGGGAATTGAAGACCTCTTGACCTTTCTTCTCACATAATCACAGAGAGTCTGAATCTTTCTGTATTTTGGTTTCAACCCTTCTTACTCCGAAACTGATTCTTAAGATGAAATATACGATAGGAACAGTAGGTCGCTGGTGATGCAGTTATCCTCGTAGCTTAAGATAAGGTTCTTAAACCTTTCGTTTTTACCTGCAGGTCTATCAGGAAACATTATGAATACTTGTACACGTCTACGAGAAATGCGGATGCAGAGACTGGTAAAAGTGGCGAGGAAGAGCTTACCATCGTCAGAGTTGATAGCAGTTATCCTCCAGAAGATGATTATCAAGGGGGCTATTACTACTTTTGCTATCCTCAAGAAGAGCCTCTGCCCAGTCCTTCTCAAACACCAGGTATGAAAATAAATTTTTACAACAGGCATGATCATGGTTTTTTATGAGATAAAGCCGGAAAAGCTAGCGGCTGCGCTTTAAAGGAAGTGAAGGAGTAGGAAAATTCACACCCGCTACGAAACTTGCAATCGAGACAGGGTATAGCGGGTGTGAGAAAGCGATGGACTTTCACGCTTCTTTAAGAAATTAATTATTAGTCAATTGTCTGCTTTCTACGGAGGTAAATTGCAAAAAAAAAACTATTGTATTAACGGAGATGCTTCTACATGTAGTAACATATTCTTGCTCAACGCTAAATGGAGCTGGGATGGCGGGGTAGTGTGACTTTAACGCCCTCGAAATCGTGGTGCTCAAAGCTAAATTTTCGATCCATGTGTCGCTTTGATATCAGTTTGATTCTGAGATTCTTTCTTCTGAAAATGTTTGTACGGGAAACAGGAAACAGATAACGAAGAATCAGATTGTAGGATGTTCTGCCACAAGCATCTAATATTGTTTGCTCTAATGAAAGTGAACCGGTTTGTTACATCGGTACTCAATCCTTTTTCTTCGTCTAAAAAACGGCTCATCATTTTTATGACATCAACAAATTACTCAGTCATAAATACAATAGTTTCCTAGAGTGCGGAAATCCCCCAGGAAAGGAAGGTCTACCAGAGTAAGAACGTCCCCCAGGAAACGGAAGTCTCCCAGACTACGAACGTCCCCTCAGTTGCCCGTATCCAGGACAAAGTTAGAACGATCAAGGATGTCAATAAAGACGACGAGAAGAGAGATTTTCGTAATGCTGAAAGAAGAAGGATCATCAAACGCCATACCTCCGAGAGGAGAAATTCCCTCCTTGACAGCTTGACGATTGTGAAATTATTGATTGACGGCCAGTCTAAGAACAAAGAATACGAGAAAAAATCCTCTGAACGGCGCCATGTGATAAAATGTCATGAATCGGAGCTCGCATCAACGCGTAGTAAAAGACAGGTTCACTTTGCTGACGAAATTCAAACAACTTGTTCAATAATAATGCCAAAATGGGACCACAAAGAGAGTGTGAAAAAGTCAAAAGAGAAATGCTAAGAAATAAAGAATCGGTTTTCTGGGAAGAGCATCACATCACTGACAGAGGCGATCGAAGTTGCAAAAGAAATTATTGTCGACAGTGAAAGGCGAAAGTATGAAATTCCAGCTGCTGTTGTCGAGGAAGTAAGTTTCTTCCCCGTGGGGCATATCCCATAAATAGGCTTGTGAGGATGTGCGCGCCACTGGATGGGGTCATATTTTCACAAATGGAATAACTATAATGATATTGTATTTTAAATGCAGTTATTAGAATGGGGTTGCACATTCTTCGGGACTTTGGTGAAAAGTAAAATCTCGATTGGGTTTATAAGGATTAAAAAAAGGGAAAGTGTATTAGATATTCAGTATTGAATAAGGGCGATTTCAAGATGGTTTCATAATCGCTCAGAGAATGATGTTTGAAAAGAAAAAGAAAATAATTAACGAGCCTGGTTATTCCAAAATATCTTGATCCGCAAGTTTTTTGCGGATAACAATTCATGTCTTGATTCCTGGATAAGGTATTGACATTAAAGAAGAGGGATGTAGTACATTACCGGACCAAAACGAACTAATTTCATTTCCGGCCATTGATCTCTATTTTTTAGACTTTGCCTTCCGGATAGCCCATCTTACAGTTACGTGCTTGGTTGCCAAGCCTTTGAACATGGGTGAGACCGAGTGACCTTGTTATGACACAAATGTTGCTGCTTTTCAAATGTAAATAACTTTGTGATCATACTAATTAGATACTGGTCTCTATCGCAACAAGGTCACCTTCAGCCTTTTCTAAATCAAAGGCTTGGCAACTAAGCGCACAACTGCAAAATGGCTTTTTTGTCTTTGGGGAGTGATCGATGAATTACGCTCGGCCTTAAATTAAGCAAGAACATTAATATTACTCTTGATGAGACCGATAAATACAGCCCACAATTCATTCCGTCAATTGTGGGCCTTAATTATCTCTCAAATCAGGAGCAAGTAAACTTCATTATTTACCGCTTGGAGGAAGGAGGACCATTCAGATAAAATTTATTTTTCAGTATAAATTTTTTTTGGGGGGGAAGTGGTGGGAAAGGGGCTTACAAAGGGGTTTGAGGGGGAACGGAGGGGGGATTAGTTCTCGCCAAAAGGGGGGGACTTAAGAAAATTGACAGAACTGTTCTCTTAACTTGACCGAGGATTCAGGCTTGCAGAGCTCCAACCTCGTTCCCAGGGCTTTTCTCTTTTTGAATATTTTGGAAGGGCAAAGCCCTGAGAACGAGGTTGACATAGCTACTGGTGGCCCCATGAAGTACTATTCTGATATACTCAGCAAGCTAGTAGAAGAAAACCGGTCGGTTGAGTTTATCTGAGTTTTTTATACTGGGGGAGGGGGGGGGGGAAGGGGATAGCAGACCCATAATAACAAACAAACTCACTAAATGCAGTTTTCGTGAGAAGGAAACGCAAGAATACTTGCTGCTTGGTAGTAGACTTTATTGAATGACTCTGTCAAATTTTAGATTTTAGGACAGCTTTGCAGAAGTCACAATAACAGCAACAGGAAACGAGCAAATTAACGCTAAATGAAGCAAATTCACTGTAAGCATTGTATTCGGTACTTACCCCAAAAAATTGTGCTTTGCGGTCTTTTGAATTTATTGTAGTGAAATGGAGAAACAGATTAAACTATTGCGGGAGGAACGTTGAAAGAGTGCTGAAAAAGAGAGATATATGTTGGAAAACGAGGTAGGAGAGTTGTTTATGATGACTGATCATTTGTGAGTTTGCGTGAAGAAAAGTTTCTTGTAGATCTTTTATGGGGAAGCCGATATGAAAGCTGGCAAATCTGTCTTTGGAGCATCATCGCCGTAAAATCTAATGCAAATGTTGGGGGGTTTTTACCGCTCGCTTGGCTGAGTTAACGAGAGGTACTAAGACTGTAATTTTCTTCTTTATTCTCTTCTGGACAGCTACTACAGCAACGCTCTATGCATCTAATAATAATCATCAACGAACGCTTTTCATTCCACTAATTTACTCTTGTTTTTCTCGTTGCCATGTTCCCACCAATAACGTAGCTCCATTTTCTGCCTTTAAAAGCACACACAACCCACAATTCCTCTATTCGCTCCAAAGAAGGGCTAACGCTCGAAACGTCAGCTTTTGTAATCGTTACGGTGGCCAATTTACCATTTCCACTTTGTTGATATATCCAAATAATAATAATCATCACCATGCTCAACGCTTTAAGTAGGAAAATGGTAGACCTGTTTGGGTTAGCTGACCGTGAGAGTTTCCGCAGTGTATTCGTTGTTTTGCAAAGGGGGAAATAGGGTGGCTCGTTCCGAAGCACTTTGCGAGCACCAAGGAACCAATTATATAATTAAACGCCAATGATCGAGCTGCATACGAAAATCACGCGCACAAAACATGATCTTAGTGTGGGTAAATCTCAAGGTCAGTTTTACCAGCCCAAACATGACCACCTATGAACTGACTAATTATTCTCAACCACAACAAGCGATTAAAATGTCTAGCACGGAAAGAACTGAGCCAAGTTCAAGCACACACTAAAGATAAAAGATCAAAATTATAGATTTACCAAAATAACACGTAGACGCAAAAAGGCGAGACTCATCAAAACAAAAGGTAAACCTAAAAATACTCGAAATAGCAATCCTTTAAAATACTCCACAACATTACATTACTCCCCGCCTAAATTAAGCATCGTCCTCGATGCGTATGGTAAGGGAAAGACTGCATGGATGATAGATATGAAATTGCTAATTGATACCTCTTCGCTCCGTTAACAAAATAACTGAATTTTTTATTTATTTATTTTTTTTTAATTACCTATCAATTTAGACTTAATCCAACCAAGCGGTCATTAACCAACTGTCGAAATTGAACTACGTCACCTGCGAACCAAAGGTTTTTAATTTGAAAATGAAGACGTTTTCGCACTCGCGTGACGCGCGGATTAAAAGGCTATGGACTACTGAAAGGCAATTCCTTATTTTTAAAGTGAACATTACTGCACGCAACTGATTTTCTTCATACAAAGGGTAAAAATTATCAGAAATGGGGCCCCGAAAGACATGACTTAAGAACTGTTCATGAACCACGAAGTAATGACTAATATCGACAAATTCAACTAGGTTATGAGTATCCCAATCGATGGCACGTCCGTGGCCAGAAAAGAACACTAAAAATAAATCAAATGCCTGTCATGAAAAAGATTGGTTTACACGGAATACTGGAGTGACAAGTTCCGGATGCTGACTCTCACATTGATGTTTAAAGGTTGCGAACAGGCCGCTGACCGACGCTAGCTGGGTGGCCGTTGCTTCTTCTAATATTCGAGAAAAATGAACTAAAGTTAAAGTTATTAGGTAGTTCATCATGAAAATATAAGAAAATGAAAACAATAATTCACTTCAGTTCAATTCAATTCCTTGCAGTACGGGCTTCCTTGGAGGCTCTTTTTGGACGATTGGTCGGTCCTCTTGTGCTTCGAATAATGAGTGCGGGTTTTCTGTCGGTGACTCTCTGGAACGGTTGTTGGCAAGATAGGTGGACTGACAGGCGTGGAATGTGGCAAAGGTAGATGGAGATGCACCGGCAAAATATATAGAAGACAATGAAGTTAACCACTGGGTCTAGTATCGATATTGCTTCCCATTAATTCGCGAAAATCGTCTCCAATAATTTGTTTCATCTCAGATTTGCTCATGTGAGAGTTTTGATCTAAAGCTGGACCTACAAAACCAATTGACTTATCTTTAGGGTTAATTGCTTTTGAGAGTTCTTCCAAAATTTGCGCCGATACTTCCTTAGGTTAAAGTCTGCGCGTTTACCCGACCCTTGTAATACTGACTCTTTTAGTTTAGCGAAGTTTTCTGCCGATTCCAAATTTTCAGGTTGTTGCAAAACAACGTACTCGCGAATCTCGGGAAGACCCTGGACAAAATAGTGTGTCCACGCAGAATTAGGCAAATTAATTCTCGCACAATGTGTTCGAAGGCTATAGGCATAATCCGCAACCGATTCTTTCTCTAGTTGTCGTCGCTGCCCTAGCGCCCAGTGTCTTACGCGCCACTCACTAGCACCGGAGGCAAAATGCGTGAGTAACTTCTCAGACAATTCTTCGAAAGACATCTCATCGGCTCTCGGTAAAGTTTTAAACCAAGCGCTAGGCAAGCGTAACCCTTTAAATAAAGAGGAAGCCCCTAATGCTAAACTTTTATTGTCCCAACCATTTAGTCTACCGGCCCTCTTATAATTCCTAATAAATTGAACTCATGAGCGTCATCGGATTCGTCACCTCTATTAAATTGGAGACGTATCTGATGATTTCACACCACCGATTCTATTTTGTGAATTAACCGAAGTTTGCATTCGTTCGACTGCTTGGCATAACTGACTAACTTGGTCTTCCATTTCTGCATAGGCTGGTGCAAGAGAAAATTGATTTGAGTATAAAGAATTATGTCAATTATTAACAACTGAGTCATTACGGGCTTCGAGAGAATCTTCGCTTACTTTTCACGATTCTCAAGATTTTTCCTGGTCTTGCCGCTCTCATAAATAAGATCTTCTTCGGAGTCAGCTAAAACTTGGGCTACCGGTACAAGAAGAAACTAGAGAACATTCACTAGGCGTAGGAATCCCACTTAACGCCCTTGATTGTGCGTCAGCCCTCAGCGATCTACTAGCTGATTTAAAAAGTGAACGAAAGAATGGTACTCTAGATAGCTGAACGGGTGGAGGAGGGGCTGGCCACTCATTCGACCCCGAACGGCCAAATTTTCCTGGCGAATTTTCACGGCTAAATTTTCCTGGCGAACGGCCTCTTCTGCCAGGGCACGCGCTCGCTGCCTAGTAATCAGGATGATTGTTAAAGAGATGGCACATGAGCCAAATTTCCAAAAATTAAAGCAACGTAATCGAAAACGGTTCTAATAAAGAGAAAATGTTGCAGACGCGTAATTGAAAATCCAAACCATGAAATTGATCATTAACAGCGATACTCAAACCAGAAGCTAACTGACCTATACACTAAATAAACTGCTACATTCTACGCTGACTAGAAAAGAACTGGGCTATCACTCAGATGTAGAAAGTCAAATTAGCTTGCAACGGAAAAGCATGCTGATAAAAGCGAAGTTCCACTCACAATTGTAGGAATTCCAAAAACGTCCTTTACCAACTTGTAGATAACGGGTGCTCCTCCAGTTTTGTTGAAGACGGGTCCTCCACCAAATTTGTTGGGGGGTTTTTACCGCTCGCTTGGCTGAATTAACGAGAGGTACCAAGACATTAATTTTCTTCTTTATTCTCTACTCTTCTATTGTTGCTACTACCTTCTACTCCCACAGTTATTTCTCTTCCAACTTCAGCAAGGAGTGCCCTCGCATTTAATGTAAAAATCACAGACATGTTTGGGTTAGCTGACCGTGAGAGTTTCCGCAGTGTATTCGTTGTTTTGCAAAGGGGTAAATGGGGTGGCTCGCTTCGAAACACTTGGCGAGCACCAAGGAACCAATTAAACGCCAATGATCGAGCAGCATACGAAAATCACGCGCACAAAACATGATCTTAGTGTGGGTAAAGCTCAAGGTCAGTTTTACCAACCGAAACATGACCACCTATAAAACTGATTATTCTCAACCATAACAAGCGATTAAAATGTCTAGCACAGAGAGAACTGAGCTAAGTTCAAGCACACACTAAAAGTAAAGGATCAAAACTATAGATTTACCAAAATAACACAGACGCAAAAAGGCGAGAGTCATTAAAACAAAAGATAAACCTAAAACTACTCAAAATAGCAATCCTTTAAAATACTCCACAACACAAATGACCTCTAAAGAAAAGAAAGATGATCATCGTCAGTACGTTTGAGCTGTAACTTTCGTTAATAAAACTCTCCACCTACGATTACATGTAAATTAACTGATATTTTTAATTACCGTTATTCTTATCCTTTACCTCATTTATTTTGCAGATACTTTGGGACGAGGAAAGTTTCTGGAAAAAGGAAGTATGGCATTCATCCCTTAGTACAGAATAGCGTTTAATTATTTTCATGATGATAGTCAAGAACTTCAAAATGTAAGGACAGAGCGTTTCAATTTATTCAACCTAAGTTCGTTGGGTTAAGGGTGCGGGGTGCAATCGCCTAAAACATTCATCCATGATTACTCTTGATTTGACAGACGATCGCCATTCATAATGCTCCTGCGGCTAGTGGCTTCGAGTAGATGGTTAAGAACATCGGAATGGTAAATGGTCCTATATCATTAACCATCTGATCAAAGAAAACGGGTCTGTTGATTTCTATATCTAGGGATAGGCGAGGGGGGGAGAGAAGAGCGGGGAAGGGGTCCTTGGTCCTTTGGGTAACAGGAGATGGCCAAAATGTGGACTATCCACTAAAAGCTCTTTTCACCTGAGTTAATTTAGTACGATCGATTTGTTCAATTTTTAAACAAAACAGCTGATCTTATAACGTGTCGTGTGCGCTTGTGAAACGCAAATACAGCTAAATAGTAGGATCACATCACATCACATCGTTCAAAACGTGCTCTTGGTGAAAATTATGGAAATTTTTGTTCTTAGACACGAGTTTTTTATCAAAACTCAAGAACTGTGCGCGATGTAAAACGTAAAAAAGGCTACTGAAGGTGAATAACTTTGCTTTTCATAATCACGCGTTGAATGGCGATCGTTCGCGATGGGTTTTACAAAGTTCTCGCCTGGATTTCTCGATCTCATTTTTAAGCCACCAATCTAGACTACTACTTTTCCCACTGTCTATACCTTCGACAGAGCTTTCTGCAAAACAGACCACCTCTAACACTTCAGTTGGGATAAGATAAACTCTCACAATCCACCACACTGGATAGAGCGCTGGACTGTTGTGCGGGAGGTCGAGGGTTCAAGCCCCGGCCGGACCAACAGTAAAGGTCTTAAAATAATTGAGAGTAATTTGCTACCTTTCTATAACATCAAGAAATGGTTAGATATACTAGTGTTCTCGGATAGGGACGAATAAATGGAGGTCCCGTCTCCTGCAGGGTTGGGGTAGGAGACGTTAATTTCCCACACACGAGATTACTGTGTGATGGCCGTCCTCCCCTGGGGTGGGATGGTTGGGATTATTGGGCCCGCAATAACTGGCGCAAGCTGTGGCGGTGTCCCTGCCGGTTGGCGAAGCTAAATAATTCTAAATCTAAACACTGATGGCTATTCCAGGGGTGAGGGGTAGGGGATGAGATGTAGGTGTGAGAGGTAGCGGGTGAGGAGTAGGGGTGAGGAATACAAATTGCGATCCACTCGAAACAAACTCATATTGCTCGATGCAGTGAGAACTTTAACTTTATTGCCTGATAAAATGTAAAGTAATTTAGTTTTGCAGGGATTTTTTTGTCTTAAGATCTGTCAAGAACCTACAAAGCGAGAATTTGCTTGAAAGCAGGTTTATTACAGCCCCTACTAAACGATACAACATTGACACATAAGCGTTACCTAGCAAGATTGAGGAGTTCTGTTGGTAAAAACTGAGCAACTTGGCGGAGGGAAAAACAACTGAGGTTTGGGCAGGGGTCGGGCTGGTCGGGTAACGCCAGGATCTGCGATGCCCTAAGATTGGTCTTTTTTAGCAGTTTCTGTGAACACGAATAGTTGATGAGAAAATCAATCGGAGGAAATATGGCAGACAATTATCACATCACGCGTGTCACTTGACAAAGCTTTATATTATAGCATGAATGAACATAGTACGCATCGTCTGATTGGTCAGTTCAGTTTTCAAGGGGAGACCTCATCAGCCTCTAGAGCCCCCATTTGCTGAATTTCTGTCAAAGAAGTACTACAAAGCATATTTTCACGGCCTCTGTAACGTAATAAAGCCACTTGAGATGCTGGGAGGACACTCGAAAAGCCTATAAAACTACAAGTTTAAAGTTTTGGCAACATTTTAAGGATATTTGGCGTACATGACTGCATGTCAAGTTCTGTCAACACTCTGCGAAACTAGTCCTGGAAAGTCTCAGGAGATTTCCACCCGAAATGTATTTTGTAGATAACTTATCGAAACAGTTACCTGTGACCAAGCTTTAGTTCCATTCTGCCGGCCGGCCGGCTCGATCAGCTTCAAGTGTTTCCATCAACTTCAAAGCGGCTTAAGCGCGCTGCAGCACTGAGAAGGCACTCATGGTTGCCCGTGAGTCGAATGGAAGCGCCGAAGATTTCTTAATCCCCAGCCTTTATTCGATCCTTTCGCAATTTCGTGTCGAATTTCTTTGAATCCTGTTCTTACAGCCAGGCTTCTTTTTTACTTTCACCTGAAGACTCATCCGTTTTTTATCTTTTTAAACGCAGATCGACGGGTAGCAAAAATCACCAAGTGTGACCGAAATCAGGAGATGTTTACGCGACTGAAATTCAAGGAATAAAGGCTGATAGTTTCGAAAGAAACTGTTTGGGGCTGCGTCGGTGGGAGTAACGAAAAAATAATTTGGATATATCAACAAAGTTGAAGTGGTAAATTGGCCACCGTAACGATTACAAAAGCTGACGTTTCGAGCGTTAGCCCTTCGTCGGAGCGAAGGAATTCAAGGACCAGGATGTTCACCGCAAAGAACACTGCGGGAGTCATTTGTGGTGATGTGAATGTTACAAGAGGGTCTAACAATAGGTTTAACGGGATGCGGGATAAGGCTTGAAATCGAATTTTATAGGAAGGGGAAACCGTACTATGCTCTGTTTCGAAATTGCGAATTACACAACCTCAGAGACATTAAAAATTATTTATTTGCTTTTTTAAAGGCCTTAATTATCCCAAACCGCGCGTAATAATAGTTGAAACTCCCATGGTTGCATGCCGGGTTTGCTTGCTTGGGTGACACGTAACGCGAGTTTATCCTAACCTCGACCAGACTTGAAAGGTGCTCATAAACCACCTTGATTACGTTCATTCCCCGTTCATTCTCCTTTCATTCCCCGTTTATTCCCCGTTCATTCCCCGTTCATTCCCCGTTCATTTCCCGTTCATTTCCCGTTCATTCCCCGTTCACTCCACGTTCATTCCCCGTTCATTCCCCGTTCATTCTCCGTTCATTCCCCGTTCATTCCCCGTTCATTTCCCGTTCATTCCCCGTTCATTCCCCGCTCATTCCCCGTTCATTTCCCGTTCATTCCCCGTTCATTCCCCGTTCATTCCCCGTTCATTCCCCGTTCATTCCCCGTTCATTTCCCGTTCATTCCCCGTTCATTCTCCGTTCATTCTCCGTTGATTTCCCGTTGATTTCCCGTTGATTTCCCGTTCATTACCAGTTCGAAATCTAACTTTTCGTTTTGGTAACTCTTTCGAGGTTATTCCGATGTGTCTCAGTTGAAAAATGCTGGCGAACTATTCAGGGACGGATGAGGATGAGGAAGGAGGAATGGGGAATGAGGAATAGAACTAAGGAATAAGGAATAAGGAATAGGGAATGAGGAATGAAACAACGAAATGAGATATTGAAAATGGGAGAACCTTTTTATTTTGCTGGATTTATTGGTTTTTTTTTTTATGCGGTATTTGAATTTTTCTGCGGTGATAGCCCGGGGGGTACTCGATATATTCCTGGGTGGGGAGGTGCGGCGCGGCCCCTAATACTCTGACCCTGTTTACGACAAATATCGCTGATTTTCCTACCCTTTTTAGACAGAATTCCGATTTTTGATACCCTGGTTAAGACATTTAATGTGCCTGGTATCAATGCCAAAATCAAAGGAATTCGATAATAATTAAATTAGAGCTTGTAAAAATTTTGCTGTTTATCTTCCAAGAAAAGATATTCTGTTTAAGACAAAAATTGATAAATCGATACCCTGATTAAGACAAAAAATGATGAATCCGATACCCTGTTTAAGACAAAAATCTCGAAAAATATACCCTGGCTGGCCACACGTCCCCATTAAGCCCTTATAAGGGAGTAACCCCACCCGGGGGTCATTGTCGATATCGGCGTTTTTTTTCAAAAACATTCAGAGGCAAAATTGAAGAACAAAGGAAATTGATGATAACAAAACGAGTTTCAATTTGACCGACTTGCTCCGTTATGAGTATCTGAAGCTGAGCGAGTAACGAAAAGAATTTCCTTGAAGTTGTCAATCAAGTTTGAAGAGGAGGGAATTGTTTTGGTTAACATCAAAAATCGAGACCTCGTTTGGAGAATTTGGGTTTTCGGTAGATATACGATTATGTTTGCGAGAAATCTAAAAGGAAGAAAATGGTTAACGTAAATATGTGCGACCTAAGTTGAGAAAAACTTGCGAAATCTTCGCCAATCTTCAAAGAGCCCGACGTCCTGCTCCGGAAGCTTCAAAATTTTTATTTTGACAACAAACATATTGGTTTTTTTCTTTTTTTTTTTAACTATTAACTCTCGGGATTGGGAGTATGCAAGATTAGATGGGTCTGGCTAAATTTTCACGTAAAAAAACAGAACAAAACAAACGAAACAACTATTTAGTACACTATTCTTGTTTGGCGTGCAGTTGCAGAATTCCATTCCTTGAATTTTGCTGAGAAACATTCATTCCGCATATTAAAAGATAAATCTTCGAAAAAAATCTTCATTTCCATTTTATTTTCGCATTCCTTATTCAGTTCTCTATTTCTCATTTTCGATCCTCCTTCGGCCTTCCCGCTTTTATCAACAGCTGCTTGTTAAGTAGAAATCACTTTCTTACTCTAGTTTTTGAGACTTTCGTTCCATATTCCACCTTTCTTCCATTCCTCCCTTTGTTATTTCATCAAAATGGATATTGCGCCATCTTGTTAATTTCCTAGGTATAGTATTTCAGACCTCTCTCGCTTCGCATATTTTGCGGCTCTTCTGGGCATTAGTCAATGATTGAAATGGTAAAATGCTTTCTCTTTAAGTGACTCAAGTTTTTCTTTAAATTTTCCACGATATGCAGATTAAACTTACAGCTATGGAACAATCTTGATTTCGATTACGTGCCGAAGACGTCACTGTAAAATTACTTTGAGAAACTTAATCATCTATTGTCATGTCACGTTAAGAACTGAACAATTATATTTTCGGATCTACTGGACGTAATTCGCTGATTCAAACAGTAAAATGTCCTTCTTCAGTAAAAGTGTTTTGCTTCGTAGTTTTCCTTAAGCGCCAATCACTCCTTAAAAGATATGTATCGCGCCATTCTAAATTTCTTGTGAGATGTTTATCGCCTTCTATAGTAATCCGAAATAAAGCAGCATGTAAAATAATCACCACCCGGAAACATCGGGTCAAAATTGGGACAAGATCGATCAATCCTTGCCTCTCCCACTCGCTCGCTCAAAATACAAACGGCCCCAATGGATACTCTCAAGGAATTGCTTGCGCTAAAAACATTTAACAAAGTCAGCTATTTCGCAGTTACTTGTTGGATTCCGATCGGTCTAATCTTCTTTGGCATTTTCTTAGAGATGGAAATCGCCGAGTCGAGGTTCGATTTCCACTGTGGTGGGGCAAAAAGTGAAGACAACAACCTTGTCCGTGGACAATGTTTTGAGCTCTACGAGAAGCAGTACAACAAACACAGTCTTCCTATCTATGCCTTCGTAGTCCTTAATTTCTCCCTCGTTGTAAGTGTTTGTGCTATTTACTCCCTTAAGGTGAGCCCTACAGTCGATAAACTGACTCCAAGCGCTCGTATAAACGGCGACGAGGAACAGTCGCGCGACGGCGAAAACGCATTATCCAGTGAAAAAAAAATGTTTATCGCTTACTGCAGTCAACTTTTCGCGAGGATTGTGTTTGGAGTTCTCTTCATGGTCCTACAAACTCAAATTTTTTATCCCACGGACTTTCCATCCAGCTTTAGTTGTGATCTAAACTCTGCAGGAGATCAGCCAAGGAATTCTACTGGCGTCATACAAAACTCAACATCAATTTTACACGGTTGTCATAATCAACGAGCAACTAAGAAAAACTCCTGGATGAAGGCTGCTCTTGTGGTGAACGGAGTTTTTGTCTCTGTCGTTCTGATAGAAGCCGTATATATTTTGTTGCGAGCGTGGAAAAAGGATAATTTCATGAAAAATTCCCAGTTTCTAACAGCCCACCTGAATCCCTCCCGTGGCCGCTCACAAAATGCTATAAATCCGACCAGGCCCACCCAAGAAATTCACGAGGTAGAGGAAAGAACGGACCACGAGACGAATGTCCTGCATATTCCATACGAGTCTGAACAACTCCGAACAACACCGCTTCAGGAATTCATCGAGAATACAAAAAAAATTGTTGAAGAAGACACACGTCGACCTCCACAACTCCGGTCACCTTTTTCAAGTACTCCTGGCGAAGGATACTCACCTAAACATTTGAGTTTGGATCAGATTTACACCAACCTTGTTGTTGTTGAAGACATAGCTGACTATAACTTTACCGGAAACCGACAGGAGAAACTCAAAGTCTACGCCAGATCGGGTGAGAGAAACACAACACCTAGAGGGCCGGAGGACATTTTTAACCGCGAAAACAAAAACATTTTGATTGTTGGTCGTCCCGGAATCGGAAAGACACTTTGCTGTACCAAAGTTCTCAGAGACTGGGCATTTGACAAAGTATTCCATCAATCGTCAGATGCTCAAGTTCATTTTGATGTTGCTTTCCTCATCAAATTTAGGGCATTCAACACAGCAGCCGACCTTAGCCTTCGGGAACTGCTCACATTGTCAGAACATTCTTCCTTTGATCACATGGATGACGAAGTCTGGAATTACATCCTTGAGAATCCCGAAAGAGTTCTTATTATTTTCGATGGAATCGATGAATTTAAACATAACTCAAAGATCGGTGATGAAAACTACGATCCGCAATTCAGAAGCCACCGTGTGGACGAGAAAATGCCTCTCTTCGCTCTTTATGAGAAGCTGGCGACTAGGAAACTTCTCAAAGGGGCTGCTGTTTTGACAACTACAAGACCTACAGCTATGCCATGCATCGAAAAGATTCTTTTCGACAAAGTCTACGAGATCCTCGGCTTCTCATCCGAACAAGTCAAAGAGTACGTAAACAAATTTGCTGAAAAAGACACGCACGCGGGAGAAACACTATGGCGACACATTGGCGGCAACATGAACATTCTCTCTCTATGCTATATTCCTGCGAGTTGTTTCATCATTTGTTCAAGTCTCTTTCATATGTTGAGCTTCAATGGCTCTTTAAATCTTAGCCTACCAACGAAATTAACAGATATTTACAAGAAAGCAGTGAAAATTTTCTACTTGAGACACAACGAAGAATTCCGCGGCAAGAATTTCACTCGCGCAGAATTAGAATCTGACAATTTACCCCGCGAAGTTGAAGAGAAATTTAAAAAACTGGACAAAATGGCATTTGAGGGAATTAAAGAAGGAAAGCTGATCTTTGGAGGGAACGAAGTAGGGGAAATGGAAGACAGCGCCCTCTTTCACCGCCTACCCGACCGCCGAACTGACGAGTTAAACCGCGAAAAACAATTCTGTTTTATTCATTTAACAATGCAAGAGTTTTTCGCTGCCAGGCACCTGACGAATATGAGTAAAACAGAATTGAGGAACTTTGTTTCTAAGAACATCAATAATGGGAAATGGCAACTGGTTTTCCAGTTTCTAGCAGGACTAATGAACGATAAAGAAAAACTACCGAGCGAAATTATCACAGACCTTCTTCCTGAGGAAACTGAAGAGGAAGAAAGCAAACGCAACAACGAAGAGTGGCCAAGGAAAGTCACCCGCTGGCCGACTTACGATAAAAAACATTTAGCAGTGACATTATTTAAATGTTGTAGTGAAAATAATGAGATAAAGGAAACAGTTCAAAGAAAACTTCAACAAATTAACTTTAATTTTGTAAATTTTACTTATTGTCAACTCACAGCTGTTGATTGTGCTTCATTAGTTACTGTAATTGAGAATCAAGGTAAAAACATTTCACATTTAGAATTGATGAGCAATAACATTGGCCCTTTGGGCTGTTTAGAGATTTGTAAATTGTTAAAATGTAGGAATTCTCAACTGAGCTGGTTAGACCTCCCACTCAATCAATTGACAGATGAAGGAGCAAAGTACTTAGCTGACGCCATCAGAGACAACAACTGTCAGCTACGCTTGTTAAACCTCATGAGCAATAACATCACAGACAAAGGAGCACAGCACTTGGCTGAAGTCATCAGCAACGAAAACTGTCAGCTACGCACGTTATTCCTCAACAGAAATAACATCACAGAAGCAGGTAGACAACACGCAAAGAATTTACTTAGCAAGAGTCAGTCTGACTGTATCCTTTATATATAGCATCGCTAATTTCACAAATAATTGATAAAACTAAAAAGGAAAAAAATTATACTAACAACTTACAATTTTAAAAATGTGAGGTAACCAGCTCAGTAACATTGCCACACAACAACTCAAAACTTGAATGAAACGAAACAATTCCTATGAAGCGCTTACAGGAGCAAGATTAATTAAACCGGATCGAAATGAAAAAAAATGAACCAATGAAGATGTTTATTGACAGCGAAGGACGTCGAACCAATGACAATGAAGTAAAAATACAAAGCTTACTGCAGAGAGAACAAACAAACCTCGGACCTCTCAGGAAACTTTCTCGCTTTATGATTGGATAGTTTCCATCCTAATTTATTCCATGCTTCTGTATGTTTTGATCAGCTTGTGTCTTTTACAAGAAATAGTTTTCTGTTGAGTTTATTGAAGTTCTTCTGGAGATCTGAGCGGATCAGATGAGTAAATAAAGCACAGATTTCTTGCTAGATTAAAAGTTTTCTTTGAGAGTTCGTTTTTTTTTGTAATCAAAGAAATCCGGTTTAAATATTTGTAGATAGGGCCAGAGTTCTAAGTTTATCAAATGAATGTTGAATAAATCATGACAGCAGATTTATACTTTGTGTTGAAGTCAATTAAGCCCCAGCCTATGCTTAGACATACCAGACAGAGGAGAGGGCTTTACACAGAGCTTTGTAACAGAAAAAAAATTGGCCAAAGGGAAGCGATGGGAGAGGAGGGGGGCATGCCTCTTCAATATCAAACAAAAGTAGAAATAAGTTATCTGAGAAAGCTGCCTCAAGTCCTCTGTAGAAGCTCTTCTTGGCAGTACCTTCTCTTCAGCAGGGATAGGACCCTCCTTAAAGCGAACCTTTCCCAATCCCAGATTGAAATTCATGATTATTCCAACCCTATCATTCAAACTGGACCAAATTCCACACCCTGTCTTTGTGCAACAACTCCTGGAAAAAGTGCCTGAATATTCAAAATTTTGGCCAAAAGTTTCGTGATTGCACATGTTAAGTATAGAGAATTTGGAATTGGAGAAACTAATGATCCCCTAATCAATAGTTTTCTTTATTCTCATCACTTATCTACTTGATATTATACTGATAATGTAAGGAGAAATTCTGTCTTGGTCACTCATGATCATGGCAGTTAAAGGATTAACACAGAGTTGGAAATTGCTTCACCCTATTTTTAATCAAGTTTCTTTTACAAGTTAACAAACTCTCAATACCCTATCTACATAAATATGTGCATCTGTGGCTTACTTGCAATTTTCATGACTTTCAAACTTAATACCCATGATACAATATTTTAAATTGGATAACAGAGCTTGCATATTCATTGCTATCATATAGCTGCAGTTTCACTTTGACACCCTGACCTCAATAGCTTCTTGAACTATGGGTAACTGAAGGTTTCAACTACAATTTAGTTTCCTAATGACCAGTTCACTAACATCTTGGGTCTTCTCGTCAACATCTCTGGCAGGAAATTTCTTATAGGTCATTGAGCTCACATACTACAAAAGGTTAAGTGATTCTCTCCACAGAACCTGATCAACTTCTAAAAGACTTGAGGTGTTAGTAAACTGGTTGTTTGCAAAACAACTTGTGGGTGAATAGGACCACAAATTCAAACTATATGAGGAATTTGTATAGTTCTTCCACTGCATCTTTCTTCCTGGCTGCATTGCTGCGGAGCAGGCTGCCCATTGCCAACTACAATAGACCACTCCTGGTTAAGTGCACACCACTTCTGCCGATAAAAGAGAAATTTTGTCCACCAGCAGTATAGAAGAGCAGCATCAAGAATGATCCCAAATCCATTCACTTTGTAGAATATCACACAAGCTGTTGCAGTTCAGAAGCACTCACAGAGATGGAGAACACATTAAGGAAAAATCCAACAACAAATACAGTGAACCAGATTATGGGGGTTGGCTTATCTTCTGGTCTACACCACTAAGGTTAAAAGGAAAGGAACTAAGTTAGCCTTGCAAATTTCTTTTAACTAGAAGTGCATATTTGTAACATCTATGGCTTCTATTTTCTGAGGCTTTACTCCTTTCAATTCCAAGATCTGATTGCTAATTCTCCCCTATAGCTGCTATACATTTCTTTGTAAAGAAGTTATAGGAATTTGATGTTAGATCAACATAAAAACTGATAGGTATTCTCATTACCTTTTTGATAGTAAATGTATGGATGCAATAAGGAGAGGTTACAAGGTAATCACTTCTGGATAGTTTAACAAATGAAATTCATTGATTTATCGCTTTGATGGATTTAATACAAACCAAGGTACTGACCAGCTCCCAGTTGGATTGTTAGCTCAGTTGGTAGAGCACTGCACTGGTCAGTATTGCAGGGGTCGTGTGTTCAAATCCCATACAGACCTGAATTTTTTTCAGGCCTTATTTCCCCTACTACATATTACTGCGAGGATCACTCTCATAGGTTTCATGAAATAGTACTACATATATATGATTTTCATATATTCATATTCACTGATAAATCAACAGTGGTTTAAAGTGGTCTGTACTCTAATCAACAATAATATTCGTCATCACAGCGGTCAAAATCCTGTGGACTCACAAGGTGCAAGCACCTTCAAACAGCTTTATTTACCAACAGGCACATAGGAAAAGAGAGGGACAAAAGTTAAAACTGAAGGGGGGAGGAGAGAGTAGAAGAGCCAGGGAGACAGATATGGAAGAGGTAACAAAGGCGGTTGAAATAATGATGATGACAATGATAACAGTATCCATAATGTTCGCTCAGTAAAGTATATTCTATACAAGGCTAATCTTTTAGCCTTGTATAGAATATAATGATCATAGCAATAACAATAATGATGATGGTACCTAAGAGATCAACTGCCAAATCAAAAATAAAAAATACAATTACCTCAGCATAAGGTTTTCCCTTTTTCTTGATATCAACTTTATGCCGGCACAATTGACGAATATTTTTTTCTTCTTTTTTTAAACCATGTCAAAAGACATGATGCATGAACGTGTTGTGCCGAGCCAGAAGAGTAGCACAGAGTTATAAGGGCTTCTTCCCCAGAAGAGTGGCATAGACGGCAGATGCTCTGCGACTCAGAAAGATCAGAATTTTCCTGTTCAGTTATTTTGCCCTGTATGAGATTGGCTAAATGCTTTTGCTGAAGGTCTTTCATCATGTTGTAGACTTGCTGTTGTCATTGCTGTCTTCCAGCTGTGGAGTTCTGAGGTACATGGTAAAGAGAGAAAACAAACAAAGAATGTCCTCTATTTGTTGTGAAAATATGCATGCCAGGATATTTGTCTGCAGACATAACCTATTCCAAGATGCAAACAGTGTTCCTTGAGCAAAGTTTGAGGAAAACTATGAGCTTGATAATGTCAAAGGACAAATATATCAGTACATTTTCACACAAAATTGAGGCTTTTAAGGTTATCAGTTTTCAAATATATTGCAATGTGCATGTGTAAATGTTTGGAAACAGTTTACTGTTTGCTGTGGGCCAATATTTCTTTAGAGTGTTCTCTGGTACAACTTTATGAACAAAAAATATATTTCCATTCTTCTGTAGCAACCGCCAAATGCTCTCTCATCTTGAATTAAATTTTCAACAAAGAAAAAAAAAGAAAGGTGCTTGAAGAGTAGGGACTATAGTCACTGAGCTCAAGAATTCAACCTTGCATAGCTGAGTGGTTTTCAGGCATCAAATTTTATTCTAAATTAGGTGCAACTAAGAAGATTCTTTATCTCAATTACCAGTTAATCTTCATGTCATTGCAAATTATATGCAAGTAATCTAAGAAAATTAAAACATTTTAACTTTGGAGCCCCACAAGAAAGTGGAAATCTGTAAAACGTTTGTAGTCAGAAAGGATGAGTCTCAAGCTAGTCTCTGCCATTAAAAAGAGCTTCGAGTGCCTCTGTCTTCGTCGCTCTGGCTCAGCAATTTAATTATAGAAAACTGTAGTAAACATTTTTGCATGCTATCAACCATGTTTAATCTGAGTTGATAAATTAACTGAAATGATTAAATGTTATACACATGCAGTTCCAAATCATTTACTGTATAATCAGACTAACAGTGATGTGATAACTACCTGGTGTTCATCATTAAGCCTGGATAATGATGCTCCAGAATCAGTGTTACATGGGGCCACAACTTTTAGTGGTACTTTCTGCAGAGAAGCATATGCGCACTGCTCAATCTCTGATGTGCCAGTAGTCCCTTCCACTGTTGCCATGGTGATACTTGTAAGGAGCCACAGGGGTAATTAAACACTGCATTAGAGAAAGAAACAAATAATAGATTTACTCTGAAACTGGGAAAACCAAGAACACCAGAAAGATTTGTATTTCGAGAAGGCCTATTAGGTGTCAGATATTTAACTATATGCAAACTGGTAAAAGGTGAAGGTGAAGCCTGTTTATTAGCCAAGCATCTCATATTTGCTCTGATAATTTGAACTTTAACTAATAACATTGATCTATAAACATCAAAGTGTCAGAATATAGCTAATTGACACTTCCCAATCTTTAATCATGATTGATGCGAACATGATAACATTCTATAAAAATATGACACATTTTAGCAAGATTTCCCAAACTTAACATTCTATCAAAAAGCTCTAATTTTTGAAACAAACTAAATGTGCCAAAATAACTTCTGATAGTGCAAGAATGATAAAAACATGATAAAAATGTTATAAAGAGGTTTATTGACATTCAACACCAATCCATCTACCCGTATTTATTCGCCTATAAGCCGATCTCGGCTATAAGCCGAGACCCTAAACTTCTTCCTGTCAGCAGCTGTTGCATTGAAATAAAAAATAAACACAAAACATTCGGCTATAAGCCGAGACCTAGTAATTGCAAAGTACTGCACGCGTGTCGTTAACTGAGATGAATTAACAGAAACCCAAAACAAAAGGAGCTTCCCTCTCGGGAAACATGTAACCAAAAAGTAGGTTATTTACTCAGTTGTTATTGGTCGTTTCATTGAAAGTAACAACAAATCACAGATAAGTTGAATTTAATGTGAAAATAAATAGAACCATGCGTGAAATAACAAAACATTCACCTGAGTTCAGAATCCTGTCTCAAACAATCGCTCTCTTTCAAAGTTATCGTAATCGATTATCATGCCGAAAGTTCGTCGTTCTTCATACAACTTAGCGTTCAAACTAAAAGTCGTTGCTGAAGCAGAGGCCGTCGAGAACAACTCCGACATCGCTAGAGATTACGGAATCAGTGAATCGATGGTGCGTCGCTGGCGAAAAGATCAAGCGAACCTGTTTTATGGTGTGCTTAAAATGTCAGCAAAGCGAAAGACGATGGGCTGCTTTTCGCCAAAGTATCCTGAATTGGATCAGACACTACTGGACTGGTTTTCAGGGCAGGGGAGTCAAGGTAAGTCTTTCGCTTCTTTAAAACAATGAAAAGCTTCGATCAACTGATACTTGTCAGATCGTGTTGCAATGTTTACACAAACCGTGGGAATGACCGCTTCTGATTGGCCAGTTTTTCATGTCGTCAAAACAAGTCAAACAATTGATCTCTGTTATCTTTCACAGGAATTGCTGTAAGCGGATTAATTCTACGGCTAAAAGCGAAGGAGTTGAGCAGTGATCCAGACTTCAGAGCCTCATTGGGTTGCTACCAGAGATGGAAAAAGCGCCATTCCATCGGCCTTCGCACTAGGACAACCCTGGCACAGCGACTCCCACAAGATCTGGAAGGAAAGATCATCCGGTTCCATCGGTTCGTGATCGCACTTCGGCAGCGGTATGGCCATTCGCTCTCCAGGCTGTTCAAATAGGGACTTTAAGCAACGAGAACGGGGACGGCGACGGGGACCGCAGGCTCTCAGGGAAAATCCAAATAACTATCTGCGCATGACTGGCGAGAAAAAGTTTGACGTTCTGCGTTCGGGCCCGACGTGAAACGAGTCAATTTGACGTTGGCCGAAAACGTGAGTATTCCTTTCTCTGCTATCGACGTGAGCATTCCTTTCTCTGCTATCTAAACGTTAAATATTCCTAGGAGACAATCAAAAATAACTTTCATCGATTTTTTATTTCATAAAGTACGATTATTCTTTAAATTGATGGTTTGTTTTTAAACAGAAACGTCGAGACTTACACCATTGAGCAACATGTAAGTAAGAAATTGTAATGTAAATAAGCTTGGCTCACACTGATATCAATCGAAAATTATCCTCTGAGAATCACTCAAAATTCAAACAGTTTGACAAAGAAGATATTCTTGCCAGATTTAAAAGTGCAGAGAGCACTACAACTTCTGTAGCCGTTTTGGTTTTTTTATCTTCCAGCACAACAAACATCTTACGAGAATATATTCTTCCAATTTACTTTGTAGGATTATGATACTGTATGTTAGGTTTTATAACGTATTTTTGGGTTCAACATCACAACGGCAGAGCCTTTTTTGAAGGCGAATCCAGTGGTTCGTTGAACTCCACAATCTGCATTTACTGCAACAAAAACTTTAAATTTTTTGACTGTGTATCGCTTGTAAATTTGTTCGAGATTGTGAAGGTGAAAATAATCCAATGCACTTTTAAAATAAGGAAAAATATCTTGACGTTTCGAGGCTTCAGTCGCTTTATCATCCGCAGATGATAGCATTTAATTTACTAGTCTGTATTTTTATAGAAAGGGACAATTTAAAAAAGCATATACAATTTTATTATATAGGTTTCGTGGCCTTTTTTTGTGTGAATTAAACCAGCCGAACTTGTTATTAAACCATGAAAAGTTGCCCTGTATTCTGCAGGCTATTATTTTTTCTTAAGTCGAAAGGTGACCTTGTGATAAGTATGTTTTGTCAGCTGTTTTGTACTGGCAGTTCAATCTACTTTGTTTATGTTTAAGGTCGACTACTCCAATGTACTGGACGAAAGATCACGATTTACTTTTAGTAAGAGAAGTGCTAATTGTTGATCCGTATAGCCAGCCGAAGGGAAGTAGGGAGAGAGCGAGACTGTGGGAAGAAATTGCCTCAAACCTGAGTGCAGTGTCTGAGCCCCGTTTCTCAGTTTCTTTGAGGTCTGTGAGAGACCGTGTAAACCTGGTACTAATAAAGAAACACAGAAGAAAGGTTGCAGAAGAAAGCAAGGCCAGTGGAATAGCAGTTGATGAGCCTTCAGAGTTTGATGCAGCAATCGAAGAAATATGTGAGAAAGCTGAGGCTGCAGAGAGAGATCAGCAAATGATATCAGTGGAAAAAAAAGCCAGTGCAGAGAAAGAGAAAAAGCAAGTGGAGGATATTAGAGCCAAGGCTTTGGAGAAAGTTGGAGAAACAAGAAAGAGTGGTTGGTGATGAGGTTAGTGAAGAGCCCGAGAAAAAGGAGAAAAGAACAAGGAGATCTGGAGCAGAGACCATGGTATATCTGAGGGAGAAGTCAGAAAAAGAATTAAAAATCAGGCAAGAAGAGCTAGAACTTAAAAAAAAGGAACAGTGTGCCCAAGCAAAGCGGCAAGAGGAAATGACACAGCAACTGATCCATCAACAGGAGCAGCAGCGAACAATGTTTGCTAACCTCCAGCAGCAGCAACATCAGCAGCTTCAACAGCTAAGCCAGATGCAAATGACTATAATGCAGCAACAACAACAACAGAACCAGGCACTAGTGGCTGTGCTGCAAGAGCTTGCCAAGAAGCAGTAGACAGAATAAAAACATGTTAAGTTTAGTTTAAGTTGATATACTATGTATTTGTTGTAGTTCAATTTCATCCTTGTTTCAATTTGTCTTTTTCTTTGTTTTACACTCATTTTCATGTTACGATACACAATATTGAACCAAGGATAAAATTGTTGTTCTTTATTGGGTTGAGATAATTACAGAGTTCCAATTCAAAGAGTAAGCATTTGGAAGGACCATGGCAATATGCCCTGGTGTGCCAGTCTTTTATGGTTGTTAGTGCTGGTATATAATTACACCAGTGATCTCTATGGTGATCCTTCTCCCTTAAAAAATACAAACTGATTCATGGCATCTGTAGATACCAAATTTATTGCAAAATCTGAAATGGCCAATTAGTTTTATTCTTGACCTGGTAATGACTCATAGATGAGGATTACTTTATTATTACTTTATTGGGCGTGGCTTATGAAACGTACAGGGTCGCAAGCCCCCCTACGTAAGCAGATGGGGTACATGGAAATGTTAAAGGCATAGGGAGGAGCAAACCTTTTATTAAGTTTGAAATATTCGATTTTGATATTTGTGTTGGTTGCATATTTGTTCTTTTTTTGTGACAACAAGAAGAGTTTAGCCTTTTTTTGGAGAGGGGGGATGGGAAGTCATTTTAAAATTCAAACCAAAAGTACTTGGAAAATATGTAGTTATTTTAGAGGTAATATGACTTCATTAGTACCTACATGCGGCTCTCTGTAACTTTACTTTAAAGTACCCCAGGGGTCAAACATGAGAAAGGATATTATACTTCCCCCTCCCATCCCATCAAGCTACACAGCAGAATGTATTAAATATATTAAATGTTATTAATATCCTTTAATGTCTGGCAAATCCTTATCCTCCCTCCCTAAAATTAAGCAAAGTATTCTTCCAAGTTGGGTGGATCCAGCTCAAAAAACTCGGAGGTTGTGTTGCCATATAAGCATGTTAATGCATTTCTTAACAAGGCACAAACAATGTACATCTTTCCTATTGAAGAAAGTCCAATCTTGAGGTTCTTTTTGAAATCTACAAACTTGAAGTACTCAACTATGTCTCCAAAGAGCCACTCTACAGAGACTCTCACTGAGCTCATAGCCTTATTAAAATTTACCATCTGTGGGGTGAGTATCATGTTTCTAAAAGGGGTCTGGAGGTGCACCCTCAATGGGTAGGCGGGGTCTCCATAAACACAAAGTGGACGACCCGCTGGCCCAGGTGAAAAAGCATAGCGTTGCATATCTTGAAGAAGATTGGAGTCTGCTAGCATGGCAGCGTCGTGTCGTCTCCCCTCTATTAAAAAAAGAAGACAAATTAAAAACATTTTGATTAAAAATTTTCGGTTCTTTTTCTGAAGGGTAATTTTATATTCCATTTCCCTTACCGATTGGTCCATACATATTTCCAATAATTCCATTTGGTAAGGCCACGGATTGGAATTTTACACCGTGAACTCTTTTGTGACCATTGTAGACAATGCGCTGATTTTGGCCAGGCTTGCTTATTGGTCTAACTGTCCCATCAATAAAGCCAAAACAGTTATCCAAGGGGGATCCCTTAGCTGTTATGGCGTTACTGTATTTTTCCAGCGAATGAGGGTTGAGGATGCTATCATTCCACTGCAAAATTCTGTGACTGTGTGCCTGGTAAATGTAGTCGATCATGTAGTTGTTTATCATGCACAACACTGGAACAGGCTTCCCAAAGCGAGCTATCATGTCTGAATATCGACAAGGATAGCTATGTCTCTTTAGAAAAATGCAAAGAGCCTCCAATCCACTACAGATACTTCTTTGATAGCATTCCACTACCTCAGGAATCCCTAATACTTCGGCTAGAAGTGGTAAGTCGTTCTTGTAGAAACGAAACTCTGAACGGCACTCGTCGTCTTCTAAATCATCGAAGTCAAAACCAGGATAAGAATTATACGGAAGATCGACATTATCGGACCTGTTTAAATCGTACAGGAGTAGAAGTTCCTCATCGTTTATCAAACCATCACTGTGGCTAATCAAAAGTTGATTTCGAACTTCTTTCAAAGACATAGTGAGCGGCGTTTTGTAATGGCTGCTTAACTGTTTAGAAATTCCCGCCACGACGGCGTTCTCTCCCCAGTCTTACGCGGGTTTAGGAGTCCCCGTCGCCGTCCCCGCTAATATATGGATGAAACTCCTATGCGATTCGAGCTTCCGTCGAGCAGAACCAACAATGATTTACATGTACCTACCTTTCGTGATCTCGGAAATTTGTGTTTGTTGATAATCGCTCGGCTTACAGTCGAATAAACATTGTTTCGAATCTTGTTAAGCACCCGTAAACATTTTTTGGCGAAAATACTCGGCTATAAGCCGAACCCCCTTCCTTGGCGAGAATTTACCTGTTCTCAGTTTAATTTGTTGGAAAAATCGCTCGGCTTATAGGCGAATAAATACGGTACCTGTATCCTTGATTCCACTGACTTAATCTCAAGTCATTTTGCATAAACTTTTAGGATATGTCAAAAGTTTTGAAAAAGAGTTACATAAGCTAAGGAACAACATGATAAACAGGGTATATAACAGAGCAGCTAGCCTGGATAATTGAAAAATTCACATACTTAAAGTTTGGACAATCAAGGCTTGACTGTACCTATATTACTTGGCAGACTCCTGGAGGGTAAAATTGTCTGTTCTTGTGCATGAAATATACACACTCCCGTCTTATTTTCATTAAAGTTCCTCCCATTCTCAATAAATATCACACTTGATCATTCACAAAATGATGACCAACTGTCTGTCTCATAAAATCATGGAATCAGATTTGAAAAAAAAACCCGTCAACTTTAAAAGAAATGAAAGAGCAATTTCATGCACATTAATTTTGCAATGCAAACTGAAAGTTATTGATCAAGTACATTGCGAGCAAATCAAGATCAAATAAATTAATTGGTAAAAAGTACAGAAGCCGAAAAGGGATAATCCAATATATTTTGAAAATCAAAAAAAATCTTCAGAATCAATATCCTTTAGATAAATGATTTTTGAAAAGTTTGTCAGATAGAGAATACAATTTCAAATCCTAGTTTTACTCATAGATCCAGAAGTAACTTTCTTGAAAATCAAAAATAGTTTTCATTCCTAGAATATTTCCAAAATACACAAAATTTTCACAAATTGAGAAAAAAAAACATTTTGTCAGACGACACTTGTGCCAGTATTTAGTGCTCCGCTGTTGCGAAACGGCACATTGTGTCCCACTTGAAAGAACAGGTCAACTTGGAGTCACTACACCAACGGACTAAGCTGCACCAAGTGTATTGCGATATTCTGCCACAGCTGTGGAAGGAATTATGTGAGCTATGAGCTATTCATTGTGTTGATGTGGAACATTAAAAGAGACCTGAGCAGAAAAATGCATTTCTCAGTTCATCAGATGAAAGACTTGCCATTGAATATTACTTTGAAAGAGGATTTCATAATGATACTAGTGTTCAGTTTTTAGAAAAATACCACCATGGTATTTCTATGAACTTGAGGATCACTCTGAGAGAAGGTTGCACGGGTTTGGGTTAAGAAGGGAAAATGAAGTCCATTCAGGGTACAAAGTTTGAGATCGAAATAATTAAAAGTAAAATTGAAGGCCTTTCATCACCTCTTGGATATAGTGGGATGTGGAACAGGCTGATATGTTGCTGTCTTTTCTCTTTAATCCATTGTGTGGCATGCCAAAGCCTTCCATAGCTGGGTGCAAGTGTGTCATATGACAAAATAGTTTTCTTGATTTGCAAAAACTTTCTGGATTTAGGAAAGACTCTAGGAACGTAAACTATTTTTGATTTTCGTGAAAGTTCTATGTGGATCTACCACATAAACTTAGATTTGAAATTGTTTTCTCCATTTGACCATCTTTTCAAAAGCAATGCTTCTGAAACATAGCCATTTTTAATATTTCTACCAATTTTCAAACTATTTTTGGATTGTTCCTTTTCGGCCTCCGTAAAAAAGTATGGGCTCGCAGAACATCAAGGAAAAATATCTAAAAGGAATTCTTTCCAAGACCTTTCACTTCTATTGGTCCATATTACTCACTTTCTCTAAACATCTAGTTAATGTTTCATTAGAGGGAAAGAATTGATATAATTTTAATTTTAATTTAGTCCATTTTCACTGCATTAAGTTTTGCAGTGGGGAAGGACTAGAAAGGAACATAGGAACCATTCGTGCTAGTCCACCCTCCCACCCATCCCACCCCAGGGGAGGACATCCATCACACAGTAATCTCGTGTGTGGGAAATTAACGTCTCCTACCCCAACCCTGCAGGAGACGGGACCTCCATTTATTCGTCCCTATCCGAGAAGACTAGAATATCTAACCATTTCTTGATGTTATAGAAAGGCAGCAAATTCTTCTCAATTATTTTAAGACCCTGAGTGTTGGTCCGGCCGGGGCTCGAACCCTCGACCTCCCGCACAACAGTCCAGCGCTCTATCCATTGAGCTAACCGGGAGGCGGTTCACGAGTTAGATATAATCACGAGTTAGATTTGTGATCTATTTCTTAAATATGAAATGAAGAAAGTGAATCAATTTTCTTAAACTCCTTAATGATCATATTGTTTTTAAGAATTGCTTAATATATTTTTCAAGCATGGAGATCCAGTTAAAGAAATCAAAACAACCAGCTTTAGTAAGTAATTAAGCTAATAAAGATGGAAGTCTATTCCATACTCAATAGTTGCCTTTGTTTTAAACTTCTGATCTTAAATGAGGCTGAAAACAACTTTTCTTTTGGAGTTTTACTCATTATACAAGAACATAAATGAGTTCAACAATTGACGAAGGCAAGATGGCACATTTTACAGAACAGCTAGCCTGGCTCAAATGTATAGGATCAGCCATGGATGCACTTTCTTTGCCTGTCTCCCCTGTGTAAACACAATAACTTCTGCCTTTCCTTGTGAGAAATTTTCAGTTTTGGCTACTACAGTGTGTAAAGCTTTGTAAAGTTTCAGAATGCTCCTGTTGAAGGATATCAACAAACATGAAGTCATTCACCACTGTACATGTTAAATAACACGTCAATCATGTTATTGTTAGTTTTGGAATGGAAGTTGCTTTTGTCTGAAAAACTAAAATAATTCTAAGCTCACACCAACTGAGAGGAAGGTTGGTTAGGTAGTAAGAGGAGCAGGGGACCGGTGTTACTTTGGTATTTACTGGTGACGTGTCATTCTCAGGGAAATCACGAAACTTTCTCGCAATCTTTTGGTGGAAATCATCTCAAAGAGTTTTGTTAAATTTACAGGCCTGTTCATAGATTCATCATCAGGAAAATAAGTCTGACATTCTTTGAGGTCAGTGGTTCGAGTCCCGTACAGGCCTGATTTTTTTCAGGTCTGAATTTCGCTATTGCTCAAATAGCGCTATCTACTGCGAGGATCGTCCATCATACGTATCAAATACCGCAGTTCAAAATATATGATTTTCATATATTTATTCTATCTCATTTATCACCTTCACGGGTTCATTACGAATCAACTTAACGGCCTGCTCTCAGTTGGCTTGTTAGCTCAATTGGTTAGAGCGCTGCACTAGTATCGCAGAGGTCAGTGGTTCGAGTCCCGTACAGGCCTGATTTTTTTTTTTTTTTTTCAGGTCTGAATTTCGCTATTGCTCAAATAGCGCTATCTACTGCGAGGATCGTCCATCATACGTATCAAATACCGCAGTTCAAAATATATGATTTTCATATATTTATTCTATCTCATTTATCACCTTCACGGGTTCATTACGAATCAACTTAACGGCCTGCTCTCAGTTGGCTTGTTAGCTCAATTGGTTAGAGCGCTGCACTAGTATCGCAGAGGTCAGTGGTTCGAGTCCCGTACAGGCCTGATTTTTTTCAGGTCTGAATTTCGCTATTGCTCAAATAGCGCTATCTACTGCGAGGATCGTCCATCATACGTATCAAATACCGCAGTTCAAAATATATGATTTTCATATATTTATTCTATCTCATTTATCACCTTCACGGGTTCATTACGAATCAACTTAACGGCCTGCTCTCAGTTGGCTTGTTAGCTCAATTGGTTAGAGCGCTGCACTAGTATCGCAGAGGTCAGTGGTTCGAGTCCCGTACAGGCCTGATTTTTTTTTTTTTTTTCAGGTCTGAATTTCGCTATTGCTCAAATAGCGCTATCTACTGCGAGGATCGTCCATCATACGTATTCTTTGAAAAGTAAAAGGCTATGACTAACTACTGGGGAAGAAGAACTGGGAGCAGCAGAGGATGCCAAAACAGAGAGGTAGGGGGGGGGGGGGGCGTCAACATCCATAATTCAAATGGAGTAAATTTATAACCTTTAACACAAATATGCTGATATCCTACAAACTTAAAGTTATTCTTCTGGATCTACAATCAAACATTACACTTGTTATGTTGGATGTGTACCACTTAAAAACAGTTCACTCACTGGAAGCTGCTGACTCCTCCATCGGAAACTCCTCGTCCTCAGCATCTTCTCCTTCAATAAGAATATCAACAAGACAATGTTTTCGTTCCATTGGTTTTTTGAAGTTAACCAAAATACAAAAACTGTACGAAACTTATTAACAAAACAGCTGATCGTATCACAAACAAACAAACAAACAAACAAACAACAAACAAACTTTATTAATGTTTCTACATTTAAAAGAAGAACATGTACAACTCGCATATAGCGTACGCTAATCGAGGCGAGTTGTGCAGGGAGTAAAAGAAAAAGAAGAGAATAACTCAATTTGTAAGCTTCAGATAACAGACTATGAACAATAACATAAATAAACTATATGAAATACAATAACTTGCTTCCAGGGATAAACGTACGCTTGTGAAACGCAAATGCAGCTTAATGGTAGGATCATACCACGTCGCATCGTTCAAAAGGTGCTCTTGGCGAAAATTATAGAACTTTTTGTCCTTAGATAAGAGTTTTTAATCAAAACTTAAGCACTGTTCGCGAAGTAAAACGTAAAAAAGGCTTCTGAAGGTGAATAACTTTGCTTTTCAAAATCACGTGTTGAATGGCGATTGTTCGCGATGGGCTTTACAAAGTTCTCACCAGGATTTCTCGATCTCATTTTTAACCCACCCATCTAGACTGCTACTTTCCCCACTGTCTATACCTTCGACAGAGTTTTCGGCAAAACATATCACTTCTAAAACATCATCAGCGGGTATAAGATCAACTCTCACAATCCACCACACTGATGTCTATTCCAGGGGTGAGGGGTAGCGGGTAAGATGTAGGTGTAAGAGGTAGCAGGTGAGGGGTAGGGGTGAGGAGTACAAATTGCGATCCACTCAAAACAAACTCATATTGCTTGATGCAGTGAGAACTTTCACTTTATTGACTGATTAAAAGTGAAGTAATTTAGTTTTGCATGGAATTTTTTTTTTCTTAACACCTGTCAAGAACCTACAAAGCGAGAATTTCCTTAGAGCAGGTTCATTACAGCCCGTACTAAACGATGCAACATTGTCGCATTAGCGTAAAAGTGAAAGATCGAAATAAAAAAAAAAAAAATCGTGTAAAAAATGTTGCATAACTTGGACGCAGAACATTCGAACATTGCGATCGTTTGCGAAGGCTTTTGCTAAGTTCTCACCTGGATTTCTCGATCTCATTTTCAAGGCACCGATCTGTACTATTTTCTGTCCGGCTTCATGTGTTTTCGGGATACGGAAGTTAGACAAGAGACCGTCTAATAATTACCCTTTGTGGACTTATAATTATGCTACTTTCTAAAATCAGAAAAATTGCTTTCTTAATTGAAAAAAAACTTCAGAAACGCTCGTCAGGATGGAATTTAAGGCGATAGAGCTATAAAATGCCTGAGGAAAAGAGGGATCAGTCATAAGAAATGAGTCAGTTGCTTCGCTCGAAAAAAAACGCTGTACTGCGCGGTTATGTCTTAACAGATACAAGAAGAAAGGTTGTTTTTGTTATCTACGATTTGTGAGGAAATTGTGTACTAAGGAACTCAAAACAAGGTGGATGGAACGCCATCTCAATAGCTGGGGCGGATCCAGGATTTAGTCAAGGGGGTTCGGAGGGGGGTTCGGAGAATTATTCCCCCTCTGAGGGGTCCAAGATTTTGAAAATTAGGTCTTCGCAAACATGATTTCCAGCAACAACAAACATATGAAACATATGTATGAACTGCGGTTATGAGACGTATATGTGAACGATCGTTCACATATATGATTTCCAGCGTTCTGAGGGAAAATTTAGGGGGTTCAACCGAACCACCCGAGCCACTCCTGGATCCGCCCCAGAGTAGTGATTTGGATGCCCTTGTTAGGCCTGTCCCGGTTGCGCTGGAAAAATCCCCAACACTGTTCAAAACATAGAAAAAAAAGTTCTCAAATAGTGCTCGATTTATATAAAAAAAAACGGCTCGAAATTTAGAAATAGTGCACAAAAGTTGCTCGCAGTCACGTTTTTTATTATTATTATTAGTATTGTTTTCTAGCAGAGGTTTTTACACGTTCCTAGTTCTATCAAACTCTTAACTTCGACTTTCTTATATACCGAGGTGACCATAAAGTAAAAGGAAAACGTTAGTTTAAAGTTAAATTTCTCAGACATTTACCATTACGTAAAATTAACAGTGAACGACGGTTTTTTAGCCGTGAACGTTCGTCGAACAAAAGCTCTTCATTATCAGTCAAGCATAGTTTCTAAAGCACACAGCATCACAGAACTATATACAATCAAACGCATAGCTACAACTATTATTAGTCTCTCTGCGATCGATTGTATCGAAGCATCACAGAAGACAAAACACTGCATTTAACATATGGAAAATTGGGGAAAATGTGCTGGAATGTTTCCCAAAAAGCGAAAAAAGGCTCAAATTCTGCTCAAAAGTAAATTAAGTGCTGAAGAGCGCTGGAAATTTGAAATAGTGTTCCAAATTTCAAAACGTCTGACAAATTATTTATTATCCAATTGCTTTTTTTTTTCTATCAAAAGTTTCTCCTTATTTCTCATAAGGCGGGAAAAGCAAAGCGGAGAGAGAAGTATAGCGCGCGCAAACCGACAAGTGAAACAGGTATTTTTACAGCACAAAAAAAACTAACCTACAATATTTATATTCTATTTGTACTCCATTTGCAAGTCATTTGTACCCAACTTTATGCAGTTAGGTAATAATCAGTCCACTCCTTTTAATGGCACAAAAGAAAAGATTGAGGGTAATCGTGCAGACTAAGTTTCCGAGGTGTTGCCAGAGAATTTCCTAAGGGGTATGAAACATCCTACGAGTAGTGCCTGAAGAGGATTTAGAAATTCTTATTCTAAAGGGGTGTTACAGGAAGCCTTCAATAGAAAGAAGGGGGAAGTGCAGATGGGAAAAAAATGGCCTCTTCTCTTCCAGTGTCCTGAAACCAAACGAAAGAATTCCATTTACACATTGTTTTTGTTCCTACGCAAAATATGCCTCAATTGACAACAACAACATTAATCAAGCTCAGTAAACACAGACTCGGCGCATGTTCACCTGAATCAGGTCTGGAAAATTATATTTTCAAGGTAAATTCGTTTATAAACTTAACAGCATTTTCCCCGCTCTTTCTTCGCTCATTAGGGAGATTAAAACAAGCTTTTTTCCCACATAATTTCGTAATTATTACCAAGAAATCTTGTTGTAAGTAGAAGCAAAAGAGTTAGCTGTGCTTATAAAAGCTGTTAAAAGAGTTACCTACCGAAATTGAGGAGTTCTGTTGGAAAAAACCGAGCAACTTGGTGAAGTGAAAAACAACCGAGGTTTGGGTAGGGGTCGGGCTAGTCGGGTAAAGCCAGGATCTGCGATACCCTGAGATTGGTCGTTTTTTAAGCAGTTTCTGTGAACGCGAATAGTTGATGAGAAAATTCGATAGGAGGAAATATGGCAGACAATTATCAGATCACGCGTGTCACTTGACGAAGCTTTATAGCATGAATGAACATAGTACGCATCGTCTGATCAGTCAATTCAGTTTTCAAGCAGAAATTAACTTCGTCAGGTTATAGAGCCCGCATTTGCTGTATTTTAGTCAAAGAAGTACTACAAAGCACTTTTTCACGGGCTTTGTAACGTAATAAAGCCTCTTGGGATGTTGGGAGAACACTCGAAAAGCCCCGGGGGGGGGGGTGACTCCCATATGAAAAAGACTGAGACGCTCGTCATCTCGCTTAGGGGCGTAAATTATGTACTTTTGGTCTCGCTTAGGTTGTTCCGGGCAAAGCGCCAATATTTTAAGTCGCTAAGGTCTTAGGGTTCCGCGAAGAAACAAAGAATTAAGCGAAGAGAAACAGAAGTCAAATTTTCTTTTTAACTTGTTTTGTTTACCGTATTACCTCTGTGATTATAAATCAAAGATTTCTACAAATAGTAGAGAGCATTATAGTGGTCTCTTTTAGGGGTCAAAATTTGCTTAAGCCACACCCAGATTGGTCTCCTTTACGGGTCACAAAAAGCTTGAGCCACGCCCAGATGGTCTCCTTTAGGGCTTAAGTTCAAAATTTGTGACGAGCATCCATGTCTGTTTCATATGGGAGTCCCACCCCCCCCCCCCCACCCCAGGCGAAAAGCCTATATAATCACAAGCCTAAAGTTTTGCCAACATTTTACGCCTTTTTGGTTGACCACATGTCAAGTTCTGTCAACACTCTGAAAAACTAGTCCTGGGAAGAAGACTCAGGAGATTTTCTCCCGAAACGTATTTTGCAGATAACGTATCGTAACAGTTGCACGTAACAAAGCTTTAGTTCAATTCTGCTAGTCGGCAATTTCCATTTCAAGTTTTTTCTTCAACTTAGAAGCGGAAGTTTACAGTTTAATGATGTATTACTATAGTACAATATTACAAAAAGTATGCACTGCCAGCAGTTAGTAACGTCTAGTCGAGGCGGGCAGTGTTTAATATGTCTATTATAAAATAAAAAGATTTACAGAGCAAGACATTCAAAATTCTAGACAAATTACAACTACTTTAATACATTTTAGATACGGCAAGAAAACAGAACAAGCTGGGGTCTTATAGTTATGCTATTAAAGTAGACAAAACAATATAATCGTCATATTTTTTGAGTCTCTGGAGGAGGAAATCATGAATTTTACTCTTGAAATTGTATTTTGATAGCTGGCGCACTTCACAAGACAAGCTATTCCAGATTCTAACACCATTTCTTGAAAATGCCCTTTTTTGTATATCTAATCCTGAATTTCAACAAAATAGTCGCCTCTTGAAGATGATCTTGTCTTATGGGGATGAGTATTAGCTTGATAAGTGAATAAGTTAGATATGTTAGAAGGTGACAAATTATTGGATGTGTCATGCATCATGATGGCAACTGATTTAAAGTAAAGCATATCCAAAGGAAAAAAATGAGAAGAAACAAAAAAACGGGATTGCATGAGATCTGTAGTCACCAAAGTACATTAAGCGAGTGGCTCAAATTTTATCTCTATGAATTTTTGCAGCTTGACCCCACGCGACTATACCATACAACAAATAGGGTTGGATAAGTGACCTGTAAATGTGGTTCAGAGTACTAAAGGGTACAAAGTGTCTTTATCTAGAGATAACGCCGATTGATTTACAGTTGGACCCCGATAATTCGAACTGGGATAATTCGAAATCCCCGCTAATTCGAAGTAAAATTCATTTCCCTTGGTTTTGCCCCACTTTTCTCAGTCACTTTACCTCGGATGATTCGAACTCGGATAACTCGAAGTCCCCGCTAATTCGAAGTAATTTCTGTTCCCTTAGGTCGGATTTTACTCCGATAATTCGAAGTTAAGTTACCAGCTGAACGAAAAAGAACAGACGCTGTCGGAAATTAGAATATATATTTATGTAATAACAGTTTCGAACATTTCACAGCTCGTTAATCCCTTTAGAATTGTGTAAAACAGTTCTCTGTGTATTAATCCCTTTACTGTATGTGCGGTGCTTTATAATTAACAATTGGTTCATGCTTTAGCGTGCACTATCGAGTTATGGAGCACGCGGGAAGTTTGGAGAGCACGAAAGAAGCCTACTAAGAGTTGCCCGAGGCGATAGCCGAGGGAAACTCTAGCTTCTTGAGTGCTCTCCAAACTTCCCACGTGCTCCATAACTCGATAGTGCACAGCTGAAAGCATGAACCAATTGTTTTAGAACATAGCCGGTGGAATTGTGCATCAAATCCGACGCGAAAAACGGACAACAATATCAGTTGAAGCGAATCGTGACGGCGCTGTTTCCGAGTCTCCTTTTCCTTTGTTTTTCTCTCTTTCTGCCTCATTTAAGAGCTCTAGCCCAAGGGAAAAGGTCGAAACATTGTCTTCGTTTTCCCCGCGCTAACAATGGCCGCTCGCGCGAAAAAAAAAGTTATGGCGAAGTCGGATTTGCTGACGCTATCAGAGTGCACTATCGGGATTTTGAGCACGCTCACGTATAATGAATTTAATTGCGCGACTCTGTTAGCTATGTTCTAAAAGTTATTAACATGTCGACGTGATGAAAATCCATGTGCCTAAAGATTTGACGAAAAATCAAATTTTAGTCTTTCAGCTTTGTGAACTCTCTTTCAAGAATATTGACGTATTTCTTCTCTCCTTCAAACAAAAGTTTGCATGGCACATGCATCCCTTCACCGTCGCCAAGATTAACAGGTCTCCCTCTCCCAATAACAGTGCATGAATTTCTATCATCCACTCTCAGAAAATAAAAGATTGTCTTAGCGAATCGTCCACTCTTTCCCTTCTTCAGATGTCCAACAATGGTTTCTTGATCTTGCATCACACATACGGCATATTTGTCCACTGGGCCGTTATCGGGCTCTCTTCTGGTTGAAAGTTTTTCATTCACTGTTGGTTTCCAGATTTCCTGTTAGTCGTGATATACCTACGGTGGCCCAGAAGGGACAACGCTTCTACTTGAAAATGTAGTGTCGTTCTGTAAAAATGTAACTGTTCTTTTTAGAATTACACATCTTTCCTTAGAATTCTGCCATCGTTCCTTGTAAATGTGCGACCGTTCCTTAGAAAGATAGCTGTTCTATGGAAACAGTCGCAAGATTCTTCCGTAGAAATCTAGCCCTTCCGTAGTATAAGCCGTCGCTGTTCCGTAGAAATGTAGCTCTTCCGTAGAACTCTTTGCCTCTTCCGTACAGAACTGCAGCTCTTCCGTAGAAATGGAACGCTTCCGTAGAAAATTCAAACCTGTGCGCGCGCATTACCATGGGTGGGCACTGGGCATTAGCGCCTGGCTGTAATTCGTTGCTCGCCATTTTGCAAACTTTACGATGTTTATATGTCAAGTTTGTGAAACGAAAGTGCAAGAGGGTGGAAAGTATTGCTATAACTGTGGGGCCGGAGTGGAATCTTTTCAGGATGGTAAATCTAAATTTAACTTTATCCCTTTGGATCATTGCTGTGAACGGAATTTCAATATTGCAATTTTGACAGTAGTTTTGTGATTTTTGTAGACCCCGAAAGGGAGGTTATTGAACGCTATTTCCATCTCGGGTACAAGTATGATGTGATCATCAAATTTTTGAGAACTAAGCATGATATATGCTTGAATGTACGAACACTTAAATGGAGGCTTGTGAAATACAAATTATCAAGAAATGAGACTTGGAGAAGTGAGGAAGAAGTAAAGAACATAGTCAAGGAGGAAATGCAAGGGTCTGGTTGCCTGTCGGGTTACAGGAAAATGTGGCATGTAAGTTATGTAGGAGTTAATCTGAAGCGAAGCAACATTCCTTGGGCAAACCATTATTTAAGCAGAGCTTGATTTAGTAAATTCAAAGCCGGTATCTGGCAGTTGAGTGAATGCGTCTAATGACAAGGACGCGATATGAGTAAACAATACACGCTAAATCACACTTTCAGCGGAAGTGGATCACTTTGTCGGTATCGTTTTTCAATTTAGGCTTTTTACGGAGGTGTTAATAAGCATGTATTTCTGTACTGGAGCTTGTGCGGTGATCAAACGGCTCTACAAAATCGAACTCAGTTTCGGCTGTTCAATAATATCGCGAAAATAGGGTAAATAAAGTTATTGAGGGGTAAAAATTACGTATTTATTTTTGACCCCTATAATTCGAACCCTCGATAATTCGAACTATTTTGCTTTTTCCTTGAGACTTCGAATTATCGGGGTCCAACTGTACTTATTTTGGATGCAATATGGTGACCCCATGAAAGAGTTTCATTAATACGCACTCCTAAGTATTTAATAAATTCCTTACGTTAACTCTAGAGAAATATAACAGTTAGTATGATAGTCAAAGATTCTCAAATTTATTTCGTGATGCAGTTTTTTCTGTCTAGGCCGAAAAATAACAAAGTTAGATTTTTTTATATTCAGTGATAGCTTGTTAGCGATTAACCAATCGTAGATGTTATACAGTTCAGCATTAACTATGGTTTCGAGTAAAATGTTTGTAGTCAGAAAGGATGAGTCTCAAGCTAGTCTCTGCCATTGAAAAGAGCTTGCAGTGCCTCTGTCTTAGTCACTCTGGCTCAGCAATTTAATATAGAAAACTGTACTAAACATTTTTGCATGCCATCAACCATGTTTAATCTCAGTTGATAAACTGAAATGATTAAATGTTATACACATGCAGTTCCAAATCATTTACTGTATAATCAGACTAACAGTGATGTGATAACTACCTGGTGTTCATCATTGAGCTTGGATGATGATGCTCCAGAATCAGTGTTGCATGGGGCCACAACTTTTACTTTGTGCACAGAAGCAGATGCACACTGTTCCATCTCTGATGTGCCAGTAGTCCCTTCCACTCTTGCCACAGTGATACTTGTAAGGAGCCCCAGGGGTAATTAAACACTGCATTAGAGAAAGAAACAAATAATAAATTTACTCTGAAACTAGGAAAACCAAGAACACCAGAAAGATTTGCATTTCGAGAAGGCCTATTAGGTGTCAGATATTTGACTACAATTAGCCAAGTGCCTCATATTTCCTCTGATAATTTGAACTTTAACTAAAAACATTGATCTATAAACATCAAAGTGTCAGAACATAGCTAATTGACACTTCCCAATCTTTAATCATGATTGATGCAAACATGATAACATTCTATAAAAATATGACACATTTTAAGAAGATTTCCCTAACTTAACATTCTATCAAAAAGCTCTAATTTTTGAAACAAACTAAATGTGCCAAAATAACTTCTGATAGTGCAAGAATGATAAAAACATGATAAAAATGTTATAAACAGGACAAATGACATTCAACACCAATCCATCTACCTGTATCTTTGATTCCACTGACTTAATCTCAAATCATTTTGCATAAACTTTTAGCATATGTCAAGAATTTTGAAAAAAAGTTACATAAGCTAAGCAACAACACGATAAAAAGGGTAACAGAGAAGCAAGTCTGGATAATTGAAAACTCCAGATACTTAAAGTTTGGACAGTCAAGGCTTGACTGTACATATATCACTTGGCAGACTCCTGGAGGGTAAAATTGTCTGGCCTTGTGCGTGAAATATACACACTCCAGTCTTATTTTCATTAGAGTTCCTTCCATTCTCAATAAATATGATACTTGATCATTCACAAAATGATGACCAACTGTCTGTCTCATAAAATCATGGATTCAGATTTAAAAAAAAACCCCGTCAACTTTAATAAATTCCTTACGTTAACTCTAGAGAAATATAACAGTTAGTATGATAGTCAAAGATTCTCAAATTTATTTCGTGATGCAGTTTTTTCTGTCTAGGCCGAAAAATAACAAAGTTAGATTTTTTTATATTCAGTGATAGCTTGTTAGCGATTAACCAATCGTAGATGTTATACAGTTCAGCATTAACTATGGTTTCGAGTAAATTAAGATTTTTATCAGCATATAAGAGATTAGTATCATCTGCGAATAAGTAAAATTTAAATCGATAAGAGCTATTAGATATATCATTTATATATACACGAGGAAAAGTAGGGGTCCTAACACCACCCCTGTGGAACTCCTGATAAGCTCGCTGCAGCAGAACTTGCTCATGGTGCCAGTCGCATGCGAGCACCGAAGATTTCATAATCACCAGCCTTTATCCGTTTCCCTAACATTCTTTCGCCATTTCGTGTAGAGTTTCTTTGAATCCTGTTCTTACAGCTAAGCTTCTTTTTGACTCTCACCGGAAGACTCTTCCGTTTTTTATCTTTCTTTAATCACAGTCTAGTTTTAAACGCAGAAAGAGAGCAAAAAATCACCACGTGTAACAGAAATCCGGCAGGAGATGTTTACGTGATTGGAATTCCAGGACGACGGAGGATCATTCGTCGCAAAGAACACTGCGGGATGTCATTTGTGGTGATGGCGGATGATACAAGAGGGTCCGATATTGGTTTAGCAGGATGCCGGATAAGAGTTGAAATCGAATGTGGAATGCGAAAAATGTAAAAAGCGAGATGTGGGATGAGAATAGGAAGGCGAGACCGGGATATGCTCCGTTTGGAAGGTGGGTTATGGGAAAGGACAGGTATTTGGTGGGATCATAATTTAGCTCCAGTTGCGAATGACACGACCTCAGAGACATTAAAATGATTTATTTGCTTTATAAACGAGCTTAATGATCCCAAAAACCGCGCGTAATAATATTTGAGACTCCTATGATTTACTGATGCTGTATGGTTTGTTTGCTTGGGTGACACGCGACGCGAGCTCATCCTAGCCTCGACCAGATCCGACTTGAAAGGCGCTCAAAGCCACGTTGATCATATTCAGTCCACGTTGCTGCTTAATTCATGCCAATAGTATGATTTCTGCGACAGCGCTGAGACCGTCAACATCGCTACGCGCTAGCCTCATTTAACAATTGGTTCATGCTTTAGCGTGCACTATCGAGTTATGGAGCACGCGGGAAGTTTGGAGAGCACTCAAGAAGCGTAAGAGTTGCCCGAGGCGATAGCCGAGGGCAACTCTAGCTTCTTGAGTGCTCTCCAAACTTCCCACGTGCTCCATAACTCGATAGTGCTCAGCTGAAAGCATGAACCAATTGTTTTAGAACATAGCCGGTGGAATTGTGCATCAAATGCGACGCGAAAAACGGACAACAATATCAGTTGAAGCGAATCGTGACGGCGCTGATGCCGAGTCTCCTTTTCCTTTGTTTTTCTCTTTTTCTGCCTCATTTAAGAACTCTAGCCCATTGGAAAAGGTCGAAACATTGTCTTCGTTTTCGGACTAGCAGGCCGAGTTTCTGTTTGTATCCATTATTGTCGCGAAATGTATTATTTTTCCCCGCACTAGCAATGGCCGCTCGCGCGAAAAAAAAATTTCTGGCAAAGTCGGATTTGCTGACGCTATCAGCGTGCACTATCGGGATTTTGAGCACGCTTACGTATAATGAATTTGATTGCGCGACTCTGCTAGCTATGTTCTAATTAACAATTGGTCCATGCTTTAGCGTGCACTATCGAGTTATGGAGCACGCGGGAAGTTTGGAGAGCACGAAAGAAGCGTAAGAGTTGCCCGAGGCGATAGCCGAGGGCAACTCTAGCTTCTTGAGTGCTCTCCAAACTTCCCACGTGCTCCATAACTCGATAGTGCACAGCTGAAAGCATGAACCAATTGTTTTAGAACATAGCCGGTGGAATTGTGCATCAAATGCGACGCGAAAAACGGACAACAATATCAGTTGAAGCGAATCGTGACGGCGCTGATGCCGTGTCTCCTTTTCCTTTGTTTTTCTCTTTTTCTGCCTCATTTAAGAACTCTAGCCCATGGGAAAAGGTCGAAACATTGTCTTCGTTTTCGGACTAGCAGGCCGAGTTTCTGTTTGTATCCATTATTGTCGCGAAATGTATTATTTTTCCCCGCACTAGCAATGGTCGCTCGCGCGAAAAAAAAAATTCTGGCGAAGTCGGATTTGCTGACGCTATCAGCGTGCACTATCGGGATTTTGAGCACGCTTACGTATAATGAATTTGATTGCGCGACTCTGCTAGCTATGTTCTAATAAAAATTAGACATTAACCCAACCAAAAAAATTTCAGAAAAAGAGTTTAATCCTCCGTAAGGGAAGTTTTTGTGCCTCACTTGTAAAACCTGCCTATAAACACGATGAGCAGCGATCATTTTTTTTAACTGTCAAGGACGATAATCCTACTCTTGTGCGTTGGATCAGCGGTGATCTAATCGGACCGCTGCACCTGAAGAAGGCTGGTTTTGCCAGCCGAAATATAGTGCTCCGTCTTTAAACTTATCCACGTTGTATCGGTCTTGCCTCTATATTAATTTTCTTTTAAGCCGGCTAAATATGCCTCGAGCATGTTTTTGCCTTTCTCCATAATTAGAGTGCATTATGAACAGGAGTTGCAAAGGAAATAATTTTTCTACCAACTTTAAATCAGGCGGTGAACTAGAGTGACTTGGGTTTAAACATCTGGGCACAGGAGATGGCAGGATGGAATAACAAATAAGGGCGGGATGTGGGGTTGGAAAATTCTATTTCAGACCCTCTTATAGGCGGTTACTCGCACTTTGGCGGGCTAAAAAAGTGTTCAGTTCGAAAAGAAGTTTTCGTAAATAACTCGTGTGCGTTTCAAAATTGTTCAAAATTTGTTTCTTCCTAAGCATAGTTAAAATTTTTCATGAGAAATTTTTTATGTATAAATTGGCCTTCGAAGGTCTACCGCATCGTTGCCCGCTGAATTTTCCCCGTGAAAGTTTCCAAAAACACGATGCTCCTAAAGGTAATCATTTTTGTCGAGTGCTGGTGACTATTAGGGGATGTTACTAAAGCAAGAATGGGAAACTGAAAAAGGTAAATGGAAACGAGAAAATAAGGAATGGGGAATGGAGAATGGAAAAGGGGAAATGACAAAACGAATTGGGAATTTTAGAGTGGGAGAAAAGCTTTTTTTAGATTTATTGTTTGTTATGCGGTATTTGATATTTGTCTGTGATGATAATCGATATCCTGTCTTTTTTTTTTCGAAAACGTTTAGAGGCAAAATTGAAGAATGAAGGAAATTGATGATAACCAAATGAGTTACCCCGACTTGCTTCGTCATGTCACCATTTGAAGCCAAGCGAGTACCGAAAAGAATTTCCTTGAAGCTGCAATCAAGTTTCAATAGGAGGGAATGGTTTTGGTTAACATAAAAAATCAAGACCTCTTTTGGGTTTTTCGGTCGAGATACTCATTTTTGCGAGAAATCAAAAAGGACGAAAAATGGTAAGCGTAAATATCTGCGACCCCCAAGTTTAAAAAAAAAAAACTTGCCATATCTTTGCCAATCTTCGAAGACCTAGACCTCCTGCACCGGAAGCTTCTAAAATATTAGTCGACAATAATTAATGTTTTTGCTTTGTTTTTTGTTTTTTTAACTATTGGCTGTCGGGATATGCAAGATGTGCCTGGATAAAATTTTAATTTCCAAATTGTTATTTTGACAAAAACAAATATTGTTGTTGTTGTTTTTTTTTTTAACTATGAAATGTCATGTCAGAATGTGCAAGATGCATATGGGTCTGGATAAAATTTCACCGGGAAAAAAAAAAACTTTTCGGTCCACTAGTCTTGTTTGGCGTGCAATTGCAGAATTCCATTCCTTAACTTTTGCCGAAAAAATATTTCTTTCGCATTGTAAAGGATAGATCTTTAAAAAAATGTTCATTTTCATTTTGTTTTCCCATTTGATTCTCTTGTTCCGTATTCTCTATTTCTCATTTTCGATTCCCTTGCTTGTTAATTAGAAAACATTTTCTTATTTCATTGCAATTCAGTCTGGTTTTTGAGACTTTCGTTTCATACAACAATGCGTTCCGCGTTACAGGATATTCCGCCTTTCTTTCATTCCACCGTTCATCATTCCATCAAATTGGATATATTACGCAATCCTGCTAAACTCAAGGTATAGTATTTCGGACCGGACCTTGTTTGCTTCGCTTGTTTTGCGTCCGGTTTGGGTTTTAGTCGCTGATTGAAATGGTAAAAATGCTTTCTCTTCGCAAGAATAAAATTTTTCTTCAAATTTTCTATCATGTGCAGATCAAACTTATTTAGATCTTTCTACAAGGAAAAGTCTTCTTTTCAATTACGAGCCAGAGACGCCACTGTAAAATTCCTTTAAAGGTTCCTAATCTTCTTTTGAAATGTCACGACAAGAACTGAACAATTATATCTTCGAATCTACTGGGCGTAATTCGCTGATTCAAACGCTAAAACACTCTGTCTTCAGTAGAAATATTTTTCTTCCTAATTTTCCTGGTGCACCGCTAACACCTTTAAATACATTTCGCGCCATTCTTAATTTCTTGTGCTATGTTTATCGTCTTCAAAATCTTCAATGGTATGAATCCGAAACAAAGACGTACGCAAAATTTAACTGTAGCATCCGGAAACATCGGGTCAAAATTGGGTCAAGATCGGAATTCTTTTGTTGCCATGACTTATTCGTTCCTTCCCTCACTCATTCGCTCAAAGTACAAACGCTACCAATGGATAATCTTAGGGAATTACTTGCGCCAAATACAATCAACAAAGTCAGCTATTTTGCAGTTTTTGGTTGGATCGTGATTGGTGTAATCTTCATTAGCATTTTTGAAGAGATAGAGTACGGCGAATCTAGTTCGGAGTTCCACTGCAACGGGGAGAGGAGCGAAAGCAGCGACCTTGTCCATGGACAGTGTTTCGAGCTGTACCAGAAGCAAAACAACAAACACGGTCTTCTTATCTATGGCTTTGTAATCCTTAACTTCTTCCTTATTGCAAGTGTTTGTGCTATTTACTCCCTGAAGGTGAACTCTACAATCGATCAGACTGTCTCCAAGTGCTCGTGACGGTGATGACCGACAGTCACGCGACGGAGAAAACACATTTTCCAGTGGAAAAAAAGTTCTTTCTCGCTTACTGCTGTAAACTTTTCGCGAGGATTGTGTTTGGAGTTATTTTCATGGTCCTACTAACCCAATTTTTTTATCCGACGGACTTTCCCTCCCGCTTTCGTTGTGATCCAAACTCTGGAGGAGATCAGCCAAGGAATTCTACTGGCGTCATCCTAAACTCCACATCAATTTTACACGATTGTTACAATCAACGGGCAACTAAGAAAAACTCCTGGATGTATCTTGATCGGCCCCTCATACTCTGACCCTGTTTAAGACAAATATCGCTGATTTTCCTATCCTGTTTAAGACAGAATTCCGATTTTTGATACCCTGGTTAAGACATTTAATGTGCCTGGTATCAATGCCAAAATCAACGGAATTCGATATTAATTAAAATTAGAGCTTGTAAAAATTTTGCTGTTTATCTTCCAAGAAAAGATATTCTGTTTAAGACAAAAATTGATAAATCGATACCCTGATTAAGACAAAGAATGATAAATGCGATACCCTGTTTTGGACAAAAATCTCGAAAAATATACCCTGGCTGGCCGCACGACCCCATTAAGCCCTTATAAGAGAGTACCCCCCCCCCCCGGGGATGATAGTCGATATCGGCGTTTTGTTTCAAAAACATTCAGAGGCAAAATTGAAGAACAAAGGAAGTTGATGACAACAAAACGAGTTTCAATTTGACCGACTTGCTTCGTTATGACTACCTGAAGCTGAGCGAGTAACGAAAAGAATTTCCTTGAAGTTGTCAATCAAGTTTGAAGAGGAGGGAATTGTTTTGGTCAACATTAAAAATCGAGACCTCGTTTGGAGAATTTGGGTTTTCGGTAGATACACGATTATGTTTGCGAGAAATCGAAAAGGAAGAAAAATGGTTAGCGTAAATATGTGCGACCTAAGTTGAGAAAAACTTGCGAAATCTTCGCCAGTTTTCAAAGAGCCCGACGAAGCCCGACGAAGCCCGACGAAGCCCAACAAACATGTTGGTTTTTTCCTTTCTTTTTTTTTTTTTTTTAACTATTAACTCTCGGGATTGGGAGTATGCAAGATTAGATGGGTCTGGCTAAATTTTCGCGTAAAAAAACAAAACAAAACAAAAAAAACAACTATTTAGTACACTATTCTTGTTTGGTGTGCAGTTGCAGAATTCCATTCCTTGAATTTTGCTGAGAAACATTCATTCAGCATATTAAAAGATAAATCTTCGAAAAAAATCTTCATTTCCATTTTATTTTCTCATTTTTATTCAGTTCTCTATTTCTCATTTTCGACCCTCCTTCGGCCTTCCCGCTTTTATCAACAGCTGCTTGTTAAGTAGAAATCACTTACTCTAGTTTTTAAGACTTTCGTTCCATATAACAATATATTCCGCGTTACAGGATATTCCACCTTTCTTCCATTCCTCCCTTTATTATTTCATCAAATTGGATATTGCGCCATCTTGTTAATTTCCTGGGTATAGTATTTCGGACCTCTCTCGCTTCGCATATTTTGCGGCTCTTCCGGGCATTAGTCAATGATTGAAATGGTAAAATGCTTTCTCTTTAAGTGACTCAAGTTTTTTTTTAAATTTTCCACGATGTGCAGATTAAACTTACTGCAATGGAACAATCTTGATTTCTATTACGTGCCGAAGACGCACTGTAAAATTACTTTGAGAAACTTAATCATCTTTTGTCATGTCACGATAAGAACTGAACAATTATATTTTCGGATCTACTGGACGTAATTCGCTAATTCAAACAGTAAAATACTCTTCTTCAGTAAAAGTGTTTTGCTTCGTAGTTTTCCTTAAGCACCTATCACTCCTTAAAAGATATTTCGCGCCATTCTAAATTTCCTGTGAGATGTTTATCGCCTTCTATAGTAATCCGAAATAAAGCAGCATGTAAAATAATCACCACCCGGAAACAGCGGGTCAAAATTGGGTCAAGATCGATCAATCCTTGCCTCTCCCACTCGCTCGCTCAAAATACAAACGCACCCAATGGATACTCTCAAGGAATTGCTTGCGCTAAAAACATTTAACAAAGTCAGCTATTTCGCAGTTATTTGTTGGATTCCGATCGGTCTAATCTTCTTTGGCATTTTCTTAGAGATGGAAATCGCCGAGTCCAGGTTCGATTTTCACTGTGGTGGAGCAAAAAGTGAAGACAACAACCTTGTCCGTGGACAATGTTTTGAGCTCTACGAGAAGCAGTACAACAAACACAGTCTTCCTATCTATGCCTTCGTAGTCCTTAACTTCTTCCTCGTTGTAAGTGTTTGTGCTATTTACTCCCTTAAGATGAGCGCTACAGTCGATAAACTGACTCCAAGCGCTCATATAAATGGCGACGAGGAACAGTCGCGCGACGGCGAAAACGCATTATCCAGTGGGAAAAAAATGTTTATCGCTTACTGCTGTCAACTTTTCGCGAGGATTGTGTTTGGAGTTCTCTTCATGGTTCTACAAACTCAAATTTTTTATCCCACGGACTTTCCCTCCAGCTTTAGTTGTGATCTAAACTCTGCAGGAGATCAGCCAAGGAATTCTACTGGCGTCATGCAAAACTCCACATCAATTTTACACGGTTGTCATAATCAACGAGCAACTAAGAAAAACTCCTGGATGAAGGCTGCTCTTGTGGTGAACGGAGTTTTTGTCTCTGTCGTTCTGATGGAAGCCGTATATATTTTGTTACGAGCGTGGAAAAAGGATAGTTTCATGAAAAATTCCCAGTTTCTAAGAGCCCACCTGAATCCCTCCCGTGGCCGCTCACAAAATGCTATAAATCCGGCCAGGCCCACCCAAGAACTTCACGAGGTAGAGGAAAGAACGGACCACGAGACGAATGTCCTACATATGCCATGCGAGTCTGAACAACTCCGAACAACACCGCTTCAGGAATTCATCGAGAATTCAAAGAAGATTGTTAAAGAAGACACATGTCGACCTCCACAACTCCGGTCGCCTTTTTCAAGTACTCCTGGCGAAGGATTCTCAGCTAAACATTTGAGTTTGGATCAGATTTACACCAACCTTGTCGTTGTTGAAGACATAGCTAACTATGACTTTACTGGAAACCGACAGGAGAAACTCAAAGTCTACGCCAGATCGGGTGAGAGAAACACAACACCCAGAGGGCCGGAGGACATTTTTAACCGCGAAAACAAAAACATTTTAATTGTTGGTCGTCCGGGAATCGGAAAGACACTTTGCTGTACCAAAGTTCTCAGGGACTGGGCATTTGACAAAGTATTCCATCAATCGTCAGATGCTCAAGTTCATTTTGATGTTGCTTTCCTCATCAAATTTAGGGCATTCAACACAGCAGCCGACCTAAGCCTCAGGGAACTGCTCACAATGTCAGAACATTCCCCCTCAGATCATATGGATGACAAAGTCTGGAATTACATCCTTGAGAATCCCGAAAGAGTTCTCATTATTTTCGATGGAATCGATGAATTTAAACATAACTCAAAGATCGGTGATGAAAACTACGATCCGCGATTCAGAAGCCGTGTGGACGAGAAAATGCCTCTCTTCGCTCTTTATGAGAAGCTGGCGACTAGGAAACTTCTCAAAGGGGCTTCTTTTTTGACAACTACGAGACCTACAGCTATGCCATGCATCGAAAAGATTCTTTTCGACAAAGTCTACGAGATCCTCGGCTTCTCATCCGAACAAGTCAAAGAGTACGTAAACAAATTTGCTGAAATAGACACGCATGCGGGAGAAACACTATGGCGACACATTGGCGGCAACATGAACATTCTCTCTCTATGCTATATTCCTGCGAGTTGTTTCATCATTTGTTCAAGTCTCTTTCATATGTTGAGCTTCAATGGCTCTTTAAGTCTTAGCCTACCAACGAAATTAACAGATATTTACAAGAAAGCAGTGAAAATTTTCTACTTGAGACACAACGAAGAATTCCGCGGCAAGAATTTCACTCGCGCAGAATTAGAATCTGACAATTTACCCCGTGAAGTTGGAGAGAAATTTAAAAAACTGGAGAAAATGGCATTTGAAGGAATTAAAGAAGGAAAGCTGATCTTTGGAGGAAACGAAGTAGGGGAAATGGAAGACAGCGCCCTCTTTCACCGCCTACCCGACCGCCGAACTGACGAGTTAAACCGCGAAAAACAATTCTGTTTTATTCATTTAACAATGCAAGAGTTTTTCGCTGCCAGGCACCTAACGAATATGAGTAAAACAAAATTGAGGAAATTTGTTTCTGAGAACATCAATAAGGGCAAATGGCAGCTGGTTTTCCAGTTTCTAGCAGGACTAATGAACGATAAAGAAAAACTACCGAGCGAAATTATCACAGACCTTCTTCCTGTGGAAACTGAAGAGCAAGAAAGCGAATTCTACAACGAAGAGTGGCCAAGGAATATGGAGCCAAGGAAAGTCACCTGCTGGCCGACTGAAGATAAAACACATTTAGCAGTGACATTATTTAAATGTTGTAGTGAAAATAATGAGATAAAGGAAACAGTTCAAAGAAAACTTCAACAAATTAACTTTAATTTTGTAAATTTTATTGATTGTCAACTCACAGCTGTTGATTGTGCTTCGTTAGTTACTGTAATTGAGAATCAAAACATTTCACATTTAGAATTGAGTTTCAATGACATTGGCCCTTTGGGCTGTTTAGAGATTTGTAAATTGTTAAAATGTAGCAATTCTCAACTGAGCTGGTTACACCTCGCAGACAATCAATTGACAGATGAAGCAGCAAAGTATTTAGCTGACGCCATCAGAGACAACAACTGTCAGCTACGCCGGTTAAACCTCTTCAGCAATAACATCACAGACAAAGGAGCACAGCACTTGGCTGAAGCCATCTGCAACGAAAACTGTCAGCTACGCACGTTATTCCTCTCTGACAATAACATCACAGAAGCAGGTGAACAACACGCAAATAATTTACTTAGCAAGAGTCAGTCTGACTGTTTCCTTGATATATACCATCGCTAATTTCACAAATAATTGATAAAACTAAAAAGAAATTATACTAACAACTTACAAGTTAAAAATGTGAGGTAACCAGCTCAGTAACATTGCCACACAACAACTCAAACCTTGAATGAAACAAACCATATTCTATGAAGCGCTTACAGGAGCAAGATTATTTGAACCGGATCGAAATGAAAAAAAATTGAACCAATGAAGATGTTTATTGACAGCAAAAGATGTCGAACCAATGACAATGAAGTAAAAACACAAAGCTTACTGCAGAGAGAACAAACAAACCTCGGACCTCTCAGCAAACTTTCTCGCTTTATGATTGGTTAGTTTCGATCCTAATTTACTCCATGCTTCTGTATGTTTTAATCAGCTTGTGTCCTTTACAAGGAATAGTTTTCTGTTGAGTTTATTGAAGTTCTTCCGGAGATCTGAGCGGATCAGATGAGTAAATAAAGCACAGATTTCTTGCTAGACTTAAAGTTTTCTTTGAGAGTTCGTTTTTCGTTTTTTTATAATCAAAGCAATCCGGTTTAAATATTTGTAGATAGGGCCAGAGTTCAAAGTTTATCAAATGAATGTTAATTAAATCATGTCAGCAGATTTATACTTTGTGTTGTAGTCAATTAAGCCCCAGCCTATGCTTAGACATACCAGACAGAGGAGAGCGCTTTACACAGAACTTTGAAACAGAAAAAAATTGGCCAAAGGGAAGCGATGGGAGAGGAGGGGGGATTGCCTCTTCAATATCAAACAAAAGTAGAAATAACTTATCTGAGAAGGCTGCCTCAAGTCCTCTGTAGAAGCTCTTCTTGGCAGTACAATCTCTTCAGCAGGGATAGGACCCTCCTTAAAGTGAACCTTTCCCAATCCCAGATTGAAATTCATGATTATTCCAACCCTATCATTCAAACTGGACCAAATTCCACACCCTGTCTCTGTGCAACAACTCCTGGAAAAAGTGCCTGAATATTAAAAATTTTGGCCAAAAGTTTCATGATTGCACATGTTAAGTATAGAGAATTTGGAATTGGAGAAACTAATAATCCCCTAATCAATAGTTTTCTTTATTCTCATCACTTATCTGCTTGACATTATATTGATAATGTAAGGAGAAATTCTGTCTTGATCACTCACAATCATGGCAGTTAAAGGATTAACACAGAGTTGGAAATTGCTTCACCCTATTTTTAATGAAGTTTCTTTTACAAGTTACCAAACTCTCAATACCCTATGTACATAAACATGTGCAGCTGTGGCTTACTTGCAATTTTCATGACTTTCAAACTTAATACCAATGATACAATATTTTAAATTGGATAACAGAGCTTGCATATTCATTGCTATCAAACAGCCGCAGTTTCACTTTGACACCCTGAGCTCAATAAGTTCTTGAACTATGGGTAACTGAAGGTTTCAACTACAATTTAGTTTCCTAATGACCAGTTCACCAACATCTTGGGTCTTCTTGTCAGGAAATTTTTTTACAGGTCATTGAGCTCACATGCTACAAAAGGTTAAGTGATTCTATCCAGAGAACCTGATCAACTTCTAAAAGACTTGAGGTGTTAGCAAACTGGTTGTTTGCAAAACAACTTGTGGGTGAATAGGACCGCAAATTCAAACTATATGAGGAATTCGTATAGTTCTTTCACTGCTTCTTTCTTCCCGGCTGCATCGCTGCGGAGTAGACTGCCCATTGCCAACTACAATAGACCACTCCTGGTTAAGTGCACACCACTTCTGCCAATAAAAAAGACACTTTGTCCACCAGCAGTATAGAAGAGCAGCATCAAGAATGATCCCAAATCCATTCACTACGTAGAATATCACACAAGCTGTTGAAGTGCAAAGTTCAGAAGCACTCATAGAGATGGAGAACACATTAAGGAAAAGTCCAACAACAAATACAGTGAACCAGATTATGGGGGTTGGCTTATCTTCTGGTCTGCGCCACTAAGGTTAAAAGGAAAGGAAGTAAGTTAGCCTTGCAAATTTCTTTTAACTAGAAGTGCATATTTGTAACATCTATGGCTTCTATTTTCTGAGGCTTTACTCCTTTCACTTCCAAGATCTGATTGCTAATTCTCCCCTATAGCTGCTATACATTTCTTTGTAAAGTAGTTATGAGAATTTGATGTTAGATCAACATAAAAACTGATAGGTATTCTCATTACCTCTTTGCTAGTAAATGTATGGATGCAATAAGGAGAGGTTACAAGGTAATCACTTCTGGATAGTTTAACAAATGAAATTCATTGATTTATCGCTTTGATGGGTTTAATACAAACCAAGGTACTGACCAGCTCCCAGTTGGCTTGTTAGCTCAGTTGGTAGAGCACTGCACTGGTCAGTATTGCAGGGGTCGTGTGTTCAAATCCCATACAGACCTGAATTTTTTTCAGGCCTTATTTCCACTACTACATATTACTGCCAGGATCACTCTCATAGGTTTCATGAAATAGTAGTACATATATATGATTTTCATAGATTCATATTCACTGATAAATAAACAGTGGTTTAAAGTGGTCTGTACTCTAATCAACAATAATATTCGTCATCACAGCGGTCAAAATGCTGTGGACTAACAAGGTGCAAGCACCTTCAACCAGCTTTATTTACCAACAGGCACATAGGAAAAGAGAGGGACAAAAGTTAAAACTGAAGGGGGGAGGAGAGAGTAGAGGAGCAAGGGAGACAGGTATGGAAGAGGTAACAAAGGCAGTTGAAATAATGATGATGACAATGATAACAGTATCCATAATGTTCGCTCAGTAAAGAATGATCACAGCAATAACAATAATGATGATGGTACCTAAGAGATCAACTACCAAATCAAAAATCAAAAATACAATTACCTCAGCATTAGGTTTACCTTTTTCTTGATATCAACTTTATGCCGGCACAATTGACGAATATTTTTTTCTTCTTTTTTTAAACCATGTCAAAAGACATGATGCATGAACATGTTTTGCTGAGCCAGAACAGTAGCACAGAGTTATAAGGGCTTCTTCCCCAGAAGAGTGGCATATACGGCAGATGCTCTGCGACTCAGAAAGATCAGAATTTTCCTGTTCAGTTATTTTGCCCTGTATGAGATTGGCTAAATGCTTTTGCTGAAGGTCTTTCATCATGTTGTAGAGTTGCTGTTGTCATTGCTGTCTTCCAGCCGTGGAGTTCTGAGGTACATGGTAAAGAGAGAAAACAAACGAAGAATGTCCTTTATTTGTTGTGAAAATATGCATGCCAGGATATTTGTCTGCAGACATAACCTATTCCAAGATGCAAACAGTGTTCCTTGAGCAAAGTTTGAGGAAAACTATGAGCTTGATAATGTCAAAGGACAAATATACCAGTATGTTTTCACACAAAATTGAGGCTTTTGTGGTTATCATTCTTCAAATATATCGCAATGTGCATGAAAAAATGTTTGGAAACAGTTTACTCTTTGCTGTGGGCCAATATTTCTTTAGAGTGTTCTCTGATACCACTTTATGAATGAAAAAAAATTTTCCATTCTTCTGTAGCAACCGCCAAATGCTCTCTCATCTTGAATTAAATTTTTAACGAAGAAAAAAAAGTGCTTGAAGAGTAGGGACTATATTCACTAAGCTCAAGAATTTAACCTTGCATGGCTGAGTGGTTTTCAGGCATCAAATTTTATTCTAAATTAGGTGCAACTAAGAAGATTCTCTATCTTAATTAACAGTTAATCTTCATGTCATTGCAAATTACATGCAAGTAATCTCAGAAAAAATTAAAACATTTTAACTTTGGAGCCCCACAACAAAGTGGATATCTGTGAAATGTTCGTAGTCAGAAAGGATGAGTCTCAAGCTAGTCTCTGCCATTGAAAAGAGCTTCCAGTGCCTCTGTCTTAGTCACTCTGGCTCAGCAATTTAATACAGAAAACTGTACTAAACATTTTTGCATGCCATCAACCATGTTTAATCTCAGTTGATAAACTGAAATGATTAAATGTTATACACATGCAGTTCCAAATCATTTACTGTATAATCAGACTAACAGTGATGTGATAACTACCTGGTCTTCATCATTGAGCTTGGATAATGATGATCCAGAATCAGTGTTGCATGGGGCCACAACTTTTACTTTGTGCACAGAAGCAGATGCAGACTGTTCCATCTCTGATGTGCCAGTAGTCCCTTCCACTGTTGCCACAGTGATACTTCCCTTGCGAAATGGTTTCCTAGCTTTCTAGGATTCCTAGGAATTTCCTAGGAATTTCTTAGGAGTCAGTGGAATTTTCCTAAAAACATTTAAGCTCTCTAGAGGTGTGAACAAACATTACTAGGTTCCTAAGAATTTCCTAGGAAATTCCTAGGAATGATTACAGGTAGAATTTACATAAAAAAATAGATTCTTGATCCTTGGGAAATTCTTAGGAATTTACTAGGAAAAATTATTTTTTAAAATAAAACCTTAATTTTTAAGAATTATACTTGTGAGTTTAGCTTTTGAAAGAAAAGTGCCATTTTAGATGTTTCAAAAAGTCACTACTTGCAATATACCACAAATTTTTTTTATTTTGCATTATAATTTACAACTCATTAATTTTAAAGCAGATATTCTTGAAGTTTATACAATTTCCAATAAAACATTAATTTTTATCCTTCAATTGCATATCACAATACATTGAAATAAAAATTTACTGTAGTAAAGAATACAAGCAGAAAACTAAATCAAATGCAATTCAAGTGGGATTTCAATCCATGTGTTTGGTGCTCCAGTCAGATAATAAAAATGCTATAACATCTATGAAAATATGACACATTTTAGCTACACCTCCCAAACTTAACATTATATACGTATGATGCATGATCCTCGCAGTAGAGAGCGCTATTTATGCAATAGCAAGAATCAGACCTGAAAAAAATCAGGCCTGTACGGGATTCGAACCACTGACCTCTGCAACACTAGTGCAGCGCTCTACCAATTGAGCTAACAAGCCAACTGGGAGCAGGCCATTCAGTTGATTCGTAATAAACCCATGATGATAAATCAGATACAATGAATATATCAAGTTCATATATTTGAACTGCGGTATTAGATACGTATGATGCACGATCCTCGCAGTAGAGAGCACTATTTATGCAATAGCGAAAGTCAGTCTGATTTTCGCTATTGCATAAATAGCGCTCTCTACTGTGAGGATCGTGCATCATACGTATCTAATACCGCAGTTGAAATAATTTTATATGAACTTCATATAATTATTCATTAACATTATATCTTAAGGCTTCAATTTTTGAGACTACCTGAATGTGCCAAAATAACTTCTGATAGCACAGGAATGGTGAAAACATGATAAAAACATTATGAACAGAATTATTGAAATTTAACACCAATCCAGATACTGGAATGTTGGATCCCACTAACTTAATGTCAAATCATTTTTCATAAACGGTTAGCATAATTATGCCAAGATCTTTTACAAACAGTTATAAAAGCTAAGCAGGAACATGATAAAAAGGGGAACACAGGAGCAAGTATGGATAACTGAAAATTTCACAGATACTCAAGGTCTGGACAATCAAGTTTTGATGGTACTTATTTCACTTGGCAGACTCCTGAAGGATACGGAATTTTCGAAGATCTTTTTTTTTAATATGCGATGAAGAAAGTAAAGCTCCTCCATATTTTTGAATGATGTCTTTTTTTTTTTCATTCCGAATTGCTTTAAATTCTATATTTAATCTAGCGCAGAAATCCAATTGAAGAAATAAAAACAACCAGCTTTTAGTAAGTAAGCTTATAAAGATGCAAGTCTGTTGCATACCCAGTTTTAAACTTTCGATTTTAAATGAGGCCAAAAATAACTCAGTTTCCTTTGGAGTTTAACTCATTATATATGAATGTAGATGAGATGAATACTGCAAAGATATTTAACAAAACGATGATCAGATTTTTAACCTCCACGAGGACAATCAATAATCAAAATGTGCGGATGTGGGTTTACATTAAAAACAATAACTTCTTCCTCAGAGTTTTCCTCTGAACACATGGCTTAAATAATAAGTTAAAAACATTGGAGCGTGACAAGAGAAATTAAAATAAGAGGGAAAATTATTTTCCAAACAGTCTATCAAAAATAACAGAGGTGATAATTCATTTATGGGGGCGAAACAATCTCAAATTTCACAAAAGAGGACTAAAGAACTTCCCAACTGGACAGGACACAAAGCGAGCAGTTTGTTTACATTTCGCATTTACATTTGCGACAAGCGGATATTCATCGTTTCACTGACCTTTCAAAAGACCCTTTTAAGATATGACTACTGAAGAGCTCCCTAGCCCAGCTCAGTTCTTTCCAGAGTTAGTGACAGAGTTAGTCTCCTCCACTAACGCTGGTTCTTTCCTCAAATCCTTTTGCACGTCCCCGACAATCAGCCTCGCTGAGTTCGATGCCATTAGCCTTGGATCGCTTTCTTTCCTCGCCTCCCCTTAATGTAAACACAATAATTTCGGTCCATCCGTGTGAAAACTTTTCAGGTTGGGCCACTGTAGAGTGTGCAAAGCTTTGTAAAATTTTTGAAGTCGACTTCTCCATTGAAGAGCATTGACAAAAGGATTAGATCAACGATTCATCCTCTGTGGGTGCGTGTTCACGAAGATGTCAATCATGTTATGGTTATTTTTGGAACGGAAGTTGTCTTCGTCTTCCGGTCGTTTTCAAACCAAAGGAAAGCTAGTCGTTAGGGTTTTTCACTAAAGCAATTCTCTGGTTATTTTTCATCTCTCTTTAGGCATGGGTCGCACTTGGGAAAAGTTATTCAATTTTATCCAATTATCCAGTCTTTGTGGTTGAAACTGACGTCAGGGCACATTTCCAAGTGAGACGCCAGCTTTTCTAGTTTAAAAAATATTTTATAATCAATAAAAACATAAAAATTACCGTAGTGCTCCAGTAGGAAGGGTAGATTCTAGAAAAAATTGAGTTAAACAAAAGAAATGAGAAGGTCAACTGTTAACCCATCGAGCACCCATTCCTCCCATTTCCAGAATTTTCGAGACTTGCGAGGCGTTTGAGGCCGTAATATACTGACTCTGGAAGAAAAAGGAAAAACTAAAGAAGGAGGAAAAAGTAAAGAAGGAAAGAGAGAGAAAACAAAATGCGACCAGGGCTTGAACCTTATACCTCCCTTATACTTTTGTCCGCTTGTTCATTCCACTAGGTACGCAGAGCGTTTACTAGTTCAGTCGTGAATTCCGCGTAAGATTGCACGCGAAAATCGATATCGCACGAATTGCGAAGCAATGCAATACTCTACAACTATACAACAGCATGCAAATATAGTCAACTTGAACTGCTTTTTATTTAACTTGGTTTCACACAGGTATCCCAAGTAATAAGTGGCATATACATGTTATATCATATATCAATAAATTTCTAATTAATAATAATTACGATGGGTATATACATGCATCATCAATTTGAGATATATCTTTGACATGCATTCAATTTCGCACCTCATGAACAATAAGAAGAAACAATAAAATGATGTACTACATCATTTTCCCTTGGTAGGGAAAATGATGTAGCTTTTATGATGGTTTGAAGTAATCATTACATTTTAAAACTTTACAGTAACCTTTTAAACCTCAAAAACTAAACATCGTACACTTATATGAGTACACTTTCTTTTTTCATCAAAAAGATATGTATATGTGTTTACCCCTTTTTTCAAAGAAATTGTTATTTGAAACTATATATTTAATAATCATCTTTTCTTTTCTCCTCAACGAAGTGATGCATGGTGGATGTATATTTGACTTCAAAGGAACAATACAAATATTTTATTAGACGTTTTGGTGTGTTGTATCGCTGAGTACTATATGTACACGAGTTGTGCCGTATTTTGACGGGCCCATGGTGCGAGCCAAACTATAAACGACAAATAAAAATACAAAGCAATACTACACAAAAAAACTCCTGAATAAGTTATTTATTATCCAATTCGTTTTTTCTTTCTGCCAGACCTTTCTTGGTGGCAAAAAGAAAAGATGGGGGTAATCATGCAGACTAAGTTTCCGAGGGCTTCCCAGATAATTTTCCAGGGGATATAAACATCCTACGAGTAGTACCTGAAGTGGATTAAGAAATTCCTATTCCAAAGGGCCGTTATGGGGAAGCCTTCTGTAGAGAGGAGAGGGGGAGGGGTGCGGATGGAAAAAAAAATGGCTCATTCTCTTCTAGTGTCCAGAAACCAAACGAAATAATTTACAATTCCTATTTAAATTCACGACTCCTACACAAGAGTGTGTGTGCAGGTCGAACTAGGAGCCTGAGTATTTAATGCCGTCCAACAAAGTTACACAAATATTAAACAACTTGTCATCACATGCACCTCTCGGGCTAAAACGTTCAGTGTGCCGCCGCCTGATAAGAAAGCCCAAAGGGAGAAATGGGAACGTATTCCCCATCCAAATGCAGGTGCACCGACCTCTGGGGGTTAGAGGTAAAACAGCTTAATTATATGCAAGATAAAATTTAACATAAAACAAGGAAAGTTCGAGAGCTGAGACGAATACCTTACAAATGTCAAACCTTAAATACATCATACAACAAAAGACTCAATTAACGCCATAGCGGCCCACGTGCTAACATACCAATAGGAAAATATTTACATTCTTTGTCACTGCCACTTACAGTTTAGTTCCGCCGAATGTAAATACATTTCCTATTAAAATCCACGACTCATACACAAGAGTGGGTGTGCAGCTCGAACTAGGAGCTGTGAGAATACAAAGGACGGGAATTACAGGCCTAAGGAAAAAGAAACCGCGAAACGGCTTTCTAACGAGTCTGCAACATAACCATCTTTAGCGTTTTCCGAACGCCATCTACCGCGTCTCTTAAACATTCCATTCTGTCAGAAATACCGCCGTTAGCAGCGGAAGACGCACCGCCACTTCTAAAGCTGTGCCAGGAAAAGGATGCACGATCTAGGCCTACGTACAGCTAACTTTTTTGACAAAATCTCACGACATCTGGTGTATGAAATCTTGGATCCGGCACGGACAAATTGGGTTCCGGAATTAGCCTGTATGTTCCCAAACAGGAAGTCATCGCCGCCATTAAGAGATGAAGGGAGAAGGAACTTAGCTTGGGACAATTATTTGACAAGGTTAGCCAAGGGAAAGAGGTCAGTACTGGTTTTGACAATTGGTACAGCGGCACCCTCACGATACTGATTGGTCTTGCTACTTTCAATGAATAGTTCAAAGTATGTTTGGTGTGGAATTACGTCCTTGGGTCTTAGGTTTGAAAGCTCATCAAACCTCAAGAACCCTGCGTGAGCGAGGGGTGCCATGGCCATAAATCTCGTATCGACCAAAGAGCCATCCAGGCTCTGGAAGAACTTAAGGAGAATTTATGTAGTCATCGGGGACTTCTTGGATTTCTGATGCAACAATCTCCGTCGGGCAGATTCCAAAACTTTCTGTGGAAGCGTGTGGCTCGTTGGTGACTGGAAACCAGCAAGATCATGTGCCCACCGGATGCTATACAAGGCCGTCTGGCCCGGAGCTGGAGAGGTAGAAGCCTGAAGGACACTGAGTAAATAAAAGGACACGAAAGCCGCGGATGCCGACAAGACGCTGATTTCAGGGAACCTAGAGGCCCAAGAACGCCAGCGTTTAAAACCGCAAACATACGTAGCAGTTGTACTATCTGCTCTGGAGCCAAGGACCACTTGGGGTAACTTGTTTGCTCAGAGACGCAAGGAAGGATCCTCAGCGAGGGTAAGCTCGGACCACATGGGACTGGAAAAAACGTCTAGGAAGACAAAAACTGAAAAAGAAGGAACTGTAAGCAGGAAATTGGTTGGTGGCCCACGGAAAATAGATATACTGGAAATGATCCTACGGATTAGAAACGAGTCAAAAACGGTAGGAATAGTATGAAAACTACACAAGGCATGCAGACACGGATATTACAAACATGAACGGCCACAAAACGAGAAGAACACAGCCACCGAGACACGAAAAAATATAAAACAGGACTACCAATAGCACCGCCACCGAGGCGTGCACAAGTCACCGAGACTAATAAGCATAGGCAGCCATGGAGGCAATCGCTAGTCACCGAGACTAGAGGCACGCATGGCCACCGAGGCCGACAGTAGACACCGAGACTACAAACATACTGAACTACGAGATAGAGCCGACCTACGCGAGGTCAAGAAAACACCGTCAATGGGAAAAATTCTCCAATGAGAAACTGTAAACATGAAGAAAAAAGGGACACAAGTTACAGCAATCATAATATAATTTAATCAGACGTATAACGGGGTGAAGATAAGAGGTGCAAAAGTTACAACGGCGTGAAATGAAATAACAAATCAGGGAGATAATCGTAAGGTAACAAGCGGATAAACGAACTGCTAGTACATAAGACTTGAACGTAGACCCATCAAAAATGGACTCGGAGGAGCCCGTAATAAAAATCCCTGCAACGTCAGTGAAAGTAATTAATGATGCCCTTGACAAGGGAATGGTAGGGAGACTCGAACTCGAAGAGCATGGGCCAAAACGGAGACGAAAACCAATTGGGGTACGATAAGAGTACCCGCAGCTTTGCAATGCGTAAGATGACTGATAACCCGAGCAATCAAGGACACTAGGGCCCCGGGTACTAGCCAATTATTCTCCCCAACCCAGTCGTTGCAAAAAGCGTCGACACCTTTACAACCAGGGTTTCATTAGCGTGAATAGAACCTAGTAAGCTTAAAATTGTGGGAATTAGCAGCAAACTGATCCACAGAGTGAGGGCCCCATATAGCCATATTAAGGAATTTAGTCATAAGGGCAACAGCAGAAAGCTCTCTAGCGGTAGAATGACCACTGAGTTTCCAAAATTGAGACAATGTCGGAGAAAGCCCGCTTGATTTTCTTCCCTGGAACAAAAAGTAAGCCCTGAAACAGATCAATAGTAAACCCCAACCAATCAATGACAGGGATGGGGACCCTAAGAGATTTCTCCGAATTGAGAACAAAGCCAGAGTGAACTAAATCCCCCTGTACTTTCTCGCTGCTAACCGAGGCAGCCTGATATGAAGAAGGCTCCCCTAACCCGTCGTCAAGATACACAGCGATATGGATGCCCTGTCGCCTCCAGTGGGAAACGAGAGGTCTAAACATCTTAGTAAAGATATAAGGGGCTGAAGAAAAGCCAAAGGGAAGGATTCGGAAGCAAACATATCTAACCTTACCCTTGTAATACCAGGAAAACCCAAAAAAACACTGGTGAGGAGGGAAAATCTCAACATGATGATAACCACTCTTAATATCAAATGAAAACATGAAATGACCTGCATCCAAAAAATTCAAAGCGACCTTAAGGTCTTCCGAAACTTAACTCTCTGCTTCCACAGGTGCTTGTTAATAAGCCGCAAATCTAAGATCAAAGCTTCATGCCTGAGGACTGCACAGATACAGATAAAGGATTCACATTATGCGGTATCGAGTCCGTTTCAAAAAAACGATTGGTGAGTAGCAATTCAGATATTGCTTCTTCGACGAAACCTGCATTGGCTAAGGCAGACTTATTTTTATCTGAGAAGCTAACAGGGGGCATGGAGTAAAAAGAAATACGATAGCCTGTATCTATAACATCTAAAATATACGGATTGGCACCAATAGATTTCCAAAACTGAATTTGGGTCTTAAGTCTACCCGCTACAATAACATTAGAGCTCTAAAAACCCCGCTCATATTCATAGAAGTCATGATTTAAATCTACGTACTCTGGAGAAAGAATTAGAGACTTATCTCTGTTCGGTAAAAGCGTGGAGCTTTCCGCGTCCATTAAATTCGCTTCCTGGGCTAGATAGCTGTGGGCTGAACACCACGAGAAGGGCACTGGCTTCGAAAATGGCCAAACTTTCCGCAGGCAAAACAGGATCCTCCCAGGGCGGACGAACTAGGCCAGGTAGTAGTGGAGGTATTCTGTGAGGCAGTGGCGGGAAATGTTGGACTGGAGAAAAGGGCCAGGAGAATGGAAAACCGTAGGACTGTCGAGGGGAACGGACGGAATGGGAGCCTGAAAATGGGGACCTCGGGGAAGTAAAAACTGTTTTTTTCTGCGATTGAGCTCGACGGCGCTTCTGCTATGCTCTTGCTTCGGCCTGTCTTATGCGTTTGTGGTCGTCGCTGTTGTCGGCAAGGTCTCTGTGCTCGTATTCATTAACCACTTCCCAACCTTCTTCAGAGGAATCGGCGATTAAGATAAGTTTATTCCTATGAGCGAGCTTTTTCTCACCTTCTTTAAGTTCTTCAAGGGCCTTTTCAACTTGTGGTGGCGTAGATTGGAAGAATGAGGAGGCCGACTGAACGTGATCGAGGACTTGAGTATTCGCCTCAAACTGCTTCTCGTTGCTTTTCTTCTTAAATTTCGGTGCTGATGAAGGGGTGGATTTAAGTCTTTTTATCGCTGATTCGTGCTCTTCAGACAATTCTCTCTTGAGGGGTGCAAAACCATCGCGAAGCTCCTCCTGTAGATCGGATAAGGTTTTGGCGAGATCAATTTTAGGATCGGACGGCATCTTAACATAAAATAAGGGAAGGTCGAGAGCTGAGATGAATACCTTACATATGTCAAACCTTGAATACACCATTCAACAAAAGACTCAATTAACGCCATAGCGGCCCATGTGCTAACATACCAATAGGAAAATATTTACATTCTTTGTCACTGCCACTTACAGGTTAGTTCCGCCGAATGTAAATACATTTTTCCACGAGCGCGCGTTGGATATGAGATGACAAAGAGTTAACGAGGCGCGTAGCGCCGAGTTGGCTATAATCATCTCATATCCAACAAGCGCGAGTGGAATAATTGTTTTATAAAAACGCCCCCAAAAAAATTATTATTTTTTAAGAAAAAACCGGACTTTTTAGCTCCCTTTTGGTTAAGCCATTATGGTATATGAGCCAATATACCATAATCTACAAATATGGTAAGCGTACGCGGCAGCTTAAAATAGCCTCGTTGGCTATCTAGCACCTCATCATCTCATATCCAACGCGCGCTCGTGGAATAATTGTTAATTTCACCTCGTTCTTGTTCCTACGCAAAATAAGTGTCAATTGACAACAACAACAACATCAGCTTCTTCCATATTCCAAATACAATAAATGCTCAGTGAACACAGGCTAAGTGCATGTTTGATAGTTGTGCTTTTAAAAGCTGTTGAAAGGTTACCTAACGAGATCAAGGCGCTCTGTTGGTAAAAACGGAGCAACGCGGCGGAGAAAAAACTACTGAGGTTTGGGTAGGGGTCGGGCTGGTCGGGTAAAGCCAAGATCTGCAATATCCTGAGATTGGTCAATTTAGCAGTTGATGAGAAAATTCGATCAGAAGAAATATGGCAGACCACGCTCGTCACTTGACGAAGCTCCATGGCATAAATGAACATAGTACGCATCCTCTGATTGTTCAATTCAGTCTCTAAGCAGTCCTCATTTGCTACATTTCTGTCATAAAAGTAGTACAGAGCATTTTTTTCTGGGCTCTAGAAGGTAAGAAAGCCACTGGGGATATTGGGAGAACACTTGGAAAACCTATAAATCACGAGCCTAGCTATAAAGTTTTGCCAACATTTTTAGGCTTTTGGTTGACCAACATGTCAAGTTCTGTAAACACTCTGAAAAACTCGTGCTGGGAAGTTTCAGGAAATTCTAACCTGAAACATATTTTGCAGATAACGTGTCTGAACATTTGTCTGTGGCAATTGGCAAAGCTTTATAGTTCAATTCTGCTGGCCCGCAATTTCGATTTCAAGTCTTTTCTAGAACTTATTGTTGGTTACATTTTACGTTTTTTTTTTTCTTTTTTTAGTAGTTTATCATATATTTATAGTAACGTTTAGTTCCATTGTAAAGTGAGTCACTTTTCAGCCGGCCCGGGGACTGCAGCGGAACTCTCTCCTCGTTGCTAGTCGAATACGAGCACCGAAGATTTCTTAGTCACCAGCCTTTATCCGTTTTGGAGGATTCTTTCGCAGTTTCTTGTTGAGTTTCTCTGAATCCTGTTCTTACTACTAGGCTTCTTTTTGACTTTCACCTGAGGACACTTCCGTTTTTCTTCTCCACTTGTAACCAAAATCACGAGATGTTTACACGATTGGAATTCCAGGACCAGGGAATTCGCCGCAAAGAACACTTCGGGAGTCATTTGTGGTGACGTGGATGTTACAAGAGGGTTCAACAATAGGTTTAGCGGGATGCCGGATAAGGCTTGAAAGCGGCTAGGGCTAGATAACTCGTGTGCTTTTCAAAATTGTACATAATTTGTTTCTTGTTGAGCATACTTAAAATTTTTCATGAAAAACTTTTGTTTATAAATTGGATCTCAAAGGTCCACCGCATCGTTACCCGCTGAATTTTCGCCGTGAAAGTTCCTTAAGACACGATGCTCCTAAAGGTAATAATTTTCGTCGGGTGCTGGTGACTGTTAAATCGAGAATGTTACTACAAGCGAGAATGGGAAACTGGAAATGGGTAAATGGAAATGAGAAGATAAGAATGGGAAATGGGAAATGGGAAATAGAGAATGTGGAATGAAGAATGAAGAATGGGGAATAAGAAAACGAAATGGGAATTCGAAAATGGGAGAACATCTTTTTTGTTAGATTTATTGTTTGTTATGCGGTATTTCATATTAGTCTGCGGCGATACTCGATATCCATGTTTTTTTTTTCAAAGCCGTTCAGATCAGAGGCAGAATTGAAGAACGAAGGAAATTGATGATAACGAAATGAGTTGCCCTTGACTTGCTCCGTTACGTCACTATCTGAAGCTGAGCGAGTAACGAAGAGAATTTCCCAGAAGTTGCCATCAAGTTTCAAGAGGAGGGAATTATTTTGGTTAACGTAAACAATCAAGACCTCGTTCGGGGTTTCGGTCGAGATACTCGTGTTTGCGAGAAATCGAAAAGGAGGAAAAATGGTCAGCGTAAATATGTGCGACCCTTAGGTCAAAAAAAAAGAGTTGTCAAATCTTCGCCAATCTTTAAAGGACCTGACGTCCTGATCCTGTATCGGAAGCTTCCAAATTATTATTTTGACAATAACAAACATTTTTATTTGTTTTGTTTTGTTTTTAACCATTAGCTGTCGGGATATGCAAGATGTGTCTAGATATAATTTTAATTTCCAAATTGTTATTTTGAAAAAAAAACATTATTGTTCTTTTTTTTTTTTTTTTTAACTATTAGCTGTCAGGATATGCAACCGCAAGATGGGTCTAGTCTAGATAAAATTTCCTCGGAAAAAAAAAAAAAGAGTTGGTCCAGTACTCTTGTTTGGCGTGCAATTTCAGAATTCTATTCCTTGAATTTCGCTGGAAAATATTTATTCCACATTGTAAAAGATAAATCTTTTAAAAATTCTTCATTTTCATTTGATTTGCCTATCTGATTTTCCCATTCCCTGATCCCTATTTCCTATTTCTCATTTTCGATTCTCCTTCCCACTTTTAGTGGTATCTGCTTGTTACTTAGAAAACATTTTTCTTATTTCATTGCAATTCGGTCTGGTTTTTGAGACTTTCGTTTCATACAACAATACATTCCGCGTTACAGGATATTCCGCCTTTCTTCCATTCCACCATTCATCATATCATCAAATTTGGATATTGCGCTATCCCGTTAAACTCAAGGTATGGTATTTCGGACCTTGCTCGCTTCGCATACTTTGCGGCTCTTTTGGGTACTAGACGCTGATTGAAATGGTAAAATGCTCTCTCTTCGAATGAATAACATTTTTCTTCAAATTTTCCACGATGTGCACATCAAACTTATTTCGATCTTTCTACAAAGGAAAAGTCTTGTTTTCAATCACGTGCCAGAGAAGCCGCTGTAAAATTACTTTGAGGTGCCTAATCTTCTTTTGAAATGTCACGACAAGAACTGAACAATTATATCTTCGGATCTACTGGACGTAATTCGCTGATTCAAACGATAAAATACCCTCTCTTCAATAGACATTTTTTTCCTTCCTAGTTTTCCTGACGCGCTGATCACATCTTTAAAAATATTTCGCGACATTCTGAATTTCTTGTGATATGTTTATCGTCTTCTGTAGTAATCCGAAACAAACCAGCATGTAAAACAATAATCATCCGGAAACATCGGGTCAAAATTGGGTCAAGATCGGAATTCTTTTGTTGCCATGACTTACTCATTCCCTCTCTCACTCACTCGCTCACAAAATACAAACGCTACCAATGGATAGTCTAAAGGAATTACTTGCGCCAAAAACATTTAACAAAGTCAGCTATTTCGCAGTTATTGGTTGGATCGTAATCGGTGTAATCCTCCTTGGTATTTTTGCAGACACGGAAAGTGGTGAATCCAGGTTTGATTTCCGCTGTGGCGGGGCAAAGACTAACAACGTCGACCTTGTCCGGGGACAGTGTTTCGAGCTGTACGAGAAGCAGTACAACAAACACAGTCTTCCTATCTACGGCTTCGTGATCCTTAACTTCTTCCTCGTTGGAAGTGTTTGTGCTATTTACTCCCTAAAAGTGAGCTCTGCAATCGATAAACTGTCGCCAAGCGCTCGTAAGGGTGACGAGCGACAGTTGCACGACCAAGAAAACGCATTAGCCAGTGGAAAAAAACTGTTCATTGTTTACTGCTGTCAACTTTTCACGAGGTTTGTGTTAGGAGTTCTCTTCATAGTCCTACAAACTCAATTTCTCTATCCTACAGACTTTCCCTCCCGCTTTTCTTGTGATCCAAACTCTGGCAGGGATCAGCCAAGGAATTCTACTAGCGTCATGCAAAACACCACATCAATATTTCACGATTGTCATAATCAACGAGCAAATAAGAAAAACTCCTGGATGTACGCTCCCCTCGTAGTGAACGGAATTTTCCTCTTTGTCATTCTGATGGAGGCCATGTATATTTTGCTCCGAGCGTGGAAAGATAACGGTTTCATGAAAAATTCCAAGTTTCTAAAAGCTTACCTGAGTCCTTCCCATGTCAACTCGCTAAATGCAATTACTCCGACCGGGCTCACACAAGAACTTCACCGGGTAGAGGAAATTATGGACCATGAAACAAACATCCCACATATGTTAGGCGAGTCTGAACAACTCCAAACAACACCGCTTCAGGAATTCATCGAGAATACAAAGAAAATTATGAAAGAAGACACATGTCGACCTCCACAACTTCGATCGCCTTTTTCAAGTACTCCCGGCGAAGGACACCCAGCGAAACATTTAATTCTGGATCAGATTTACACCAACCTTGTTGTTGTTCACGACATTGCTAAATATGACTTTACTGGAGACAGACGGGAGAAACTGGAAGTCTACACCAAATTGGGTGAGAGAAATACAACACCCAGAGTACCAGACGACATTCTTAGCCACGAAAACAAAAACGTTTTAATTGTTGGTCGTCCGGGAATCGGAAAGACACTTTGCTGTACCAAAGTTCTCAGAGACTGGGCATTGAACAAAGTGTTCTATAAATCGACTGATGCTAAAATCTATTTTGATGTTGCTTTCCTCATCAAATTCAGGGCATTTAACACAGCAGCCAACCTAAGCCTCAAGGAACTGCTCACTTTGTCAGAACATTCCCCCTCACATCGCATGGATGATGAGGTCTGGAATTACATCCTTCAGAACCCCGAAAGAGTTCTCTTTATTTTCGATGGAATCTATGAATTTAAACATAACTCAAAGATCGGAGAGGAGAATTTCAATCCTCAATTCAGAAACCACGTGGACGAGAGAATGCCCCTCCATACTCTTTACCAGAAGCTTGCGACTGGGAAACTTCTCAAAGGAGCTGCCGTTTTGACAACAACAAGACCTACGGCTTTGTCTTGTATTGAAAGTCTTCCTTTTGACAAATTCTTCGAGATCCTCGGCTTCTCATCCGAACAAGTTGAAGAATACGTAACCAAATATGCTGAAGAAGACAAGGATGCGGGCGACACATTATGGCGACACATCGGCAGCAACATGAACATTCTCTCTCTATGCTACATTCCTGCGAGTTGCTTTATCATTTGCTCAAGTCTCTTTCACATCCTGAGCTTCAATGGTTCTAAACGTCTTAGCCTACCAACGAAACTAACAGATATTTACAAGAAAGCTGTGAACATTTTTTACTTGAGACACAACGAAGAGTTCCGTGGCAAGAATTTTACTCGTGAAGACTTGGAATCAGACGATTTGCCCCGTGAAGTTGAAAAGAAATTTGAAAAACTGGAAAAAAATGGCATTTAACGGAATTAAAGAAGGAAGGCTGATCTTTGGAGGTAACGAAGTACACGGAATGGAAGACAGTGCTATTTTTCATCGTTTACCTGACCGTCGAACAGAGGAGTTAAAATGCGAGAAACAATTCTGTTTCATTCATTTAACCATGCAAGAGTTTTTCGCTGCGAGGCACTTGGTTAACATGAGTGAAACAGAATTGAGGAACTTTGTTGCTGAGAACATCAATTGCGGCAAGTGGCAGTTAGTTTTTCAATTTCTAGCCGGACTAATGAACGATATGGAAAAAGTACCAAGTGAAATTATCACAGACCTTCTTCCTGTGGAAACTGAAGAGAAAGAAAACGAATACTACAACGAAGAGTGGACACGGAATATAGAGCCAAGGGAAGTCACCTGCTGGCCGACTGAAGATAAAAAGCATTTTGCAGTGACAATATTTAAATGTTGCAGTGAAAATTGTGAGATGAAAGCAACAATTCAAAGAAAACTTCAACAGTTGAACTTTAATTTTGTAAATTTTATAAGGTGTCAACTCACAGCTGTTGATTGTGCTTCATTAGTTACTGTAATCGAGAATGTTGAACAAATTTCACATTTAGATTTGTATGGCAATAACATAGGTAGATTAGGCTGTTTTGAGATTTGTAAATTGCTAAAGTGTAGGAAATCTCCACTGAGCTGGTTAAACCTCATCGGCAATCATTTGACGGATGAAGAAGCAAAGTATTTAGCTGAAGCCATCAGAGACAACAACTGTCAGCTACGCACGTTAATCCTATGGCAAAATGACATCGCAGACAAAGGAGCACAGCACTTAGCTGAAGCCATCAACAACAAAAACTGTCAGCTACGCACATTAGTCCTCGCACACAATAATATCACAGACAAAGGAGCACAGCACTTGGCTGAAGCCTTCAACAACGAAAACTGTCAGCTACGCAGGTTAGACCTCAGAGGAAATAAAATCACAGAAGCAGGTGAACAACACGCAAAGAATCTACTTGGACGGAGTCAGTCTGACTTTATCCTTTTTACGTAGCATCGTTAATTTCACAAATAATTGAAAAAATTGCATCGAGCACTTAAAATTTAAAAAACTTGTAATTTAAAAATATGAGGTAACCAGCTCAGTGACATTTGCTAAACAACAACTCAAAACATGAATATAAAAGAAAACCAATTCTTGAACTCTGTCAAACGTTCACTGCAGCGAGATTATTTGAACTAGATTGAAATGAAGAAAAATAAACAATTAAGATGTCTATTGAGAGGAAAGGATCAAACATTTTTTTTTTTTATAAATGACGCAATTACATTTAAGTAAAAACACAAAGCTTACTGCAGAAAAAATAAACAAACCTCGGACCTCTCAGGAAATTTTGTCATTTTATGATTGGCCAGTTTCAATCCTAAATTTATTGCATGCGCTTTGATCAGTTGTGTCTGTTACAAGAATATGGTTCATTGAAGCTCTTCTGGAGATTATAAGTGGATCAAATGAATAAATGAAGCACAGATTGCTTCCTAGAATAAAAATTTTCTTTAATCATTTTCTACTTTTTTGATCAACGTTATCCGGTTCAGGTAGTCTCGTAGTATCTGCCAATGAAATTGCAACCAAATTGTAAATATAAAAACTCCCAGGATGCTTTTCAAAGACAAAAGTCTTTTTTTGTAGATTAGTGATATGAGTCAAATCATTGATATTAATTTACACAATAATTTTCAGCAATCGTTGTAAATACTAGTGTTTTAGTACTTACTTTGGGTCTGTTACTGTTATCATGATAATAATTAAGGTGTAAGACTTAATCTAAATGAATATGCTGCTTCAGTAGTGTTTACATTACCTGTGATGACCACTCCCATCTTTATAAATTAATTTGCACATCAAATAAATGATTTTGATATATTCACACTTATTCAAGACTTGGTAACAGTGGAGACGTTACTTTTTAGCATGTGTATATAGGGTAAGAACTCCTTAGTTTATCAAATAGATGTTGAAAACATTTATACTTTGTGTTGTCGTCAATTTAGCCCCGGCCTATGGTTAGACATACCAGACAGAGTAGAGAGCTTTAAACTGAAATTTGCCTCAGAAAAAAAAATTGGACAAAGGGAGGTGACGGGAGCTAGAGGAAGGGGGTATGTGAAACCTTCTTAGCACCTTCTTAACATCACACAAAGCCAGAAATAACTTATCTGAAAAAGATGCCTTGAGTCCTCTGCAGAAGCTCTCCTTAGCAGTACCTTCTCTTCAGCAGGGATAGCACCCTCCTTAAAACCAACCTTTTCCCATCTCAGATTGAAATAAATAGTTATTGCATCTCTAATTTTTACACCTAGACCACAATGCCACACCCTGTCTCAAACCAACAATGAAGGTAGCTTATTCCATTGAGCTAACTGCCTCCCAGTTAGCTAAATGGATAGAGCGCTGGACTGATGTGCGGGAGGTCGAGGGTTCGAGCCCCGACCGGACCAACACTCAAGGTCTTAAAATAATTGAGAAGAATATGCTGCCTTTCTATAACATCAAGAAATGGTTAGATATTCTAGTCTTCTCGGATAGGGACGAATAAATGGAGGTCCCGTCTCCTGCAGGGTTAGGGGTGGGAGATTTTAATTTCCCATGCATAAGATTACTGTGTGATGGTTGTCCTCCCCTAGGGTGGGATGGGTGAGTTGTTGTCTTGCGCTTTATACATGAGCCTCTGGCTAGGGCAATATGGGTCACCATGCCCCACGTAAAGACATAAACTTTGATTACTGATTACTTATTCCTGGATTAAGTGCCTGGCGAAATTTTGATGCACATGATTAGTTTGGAGAATTTTGAATTGAATAAACTAATAATCTTCTAATTGATATTTTTCTTTACTCTCATCACTTATTTGCTTCATATTGCATTGATATTGTAAGGAGAAATTCTATCTTGGTCACTCATGGGAGTTAAAGCGATTAACACACAACTGGAAATTGCTTCACCCTATTTTTAATCAACTTTCTTCTATGAGTTAACAAACATTCAATACCCTCTGTACGCATCTGTGGCTGAATTACAATTTTCATGACTTTCAGACTTAATACCAGCAATACAAAAAATTAATTTGGATAAGAGAGCTTGCATACCCATAACTATGAAATAGCTGCAGTTTTACTTTGACACCCTGACATTGATAACTCCTGGAACTATGGTTTACTGGTGGTTTCACCTACAATTTGGTTTCCTAATTTATGACCAGTTTGCCAATGTCTTAAGTCTTCTCACAAATGTCTCAGGGAATTTTGCTAGGGTCTCAATGGTCGTTTAGCAGACGAACTTCAAAAGGTTAAGTGATTCCATCAGCAGAACCTGACCAACTTCTAATCAGTTAAAAAGTCAAAAGACTTGAGATGTTGGCCAACTGGTTGTCTGCAAAACAACTTGCGGATGAATAGGACTGCAATTCAAACTATATGAGGAATTCGTACAGTCCTTCCACTGCTTCTTTCTTTCCAGTTGAATTGCTGGAGAGTAGTCTGCCCATTACCACCTACAATGGACCACTCCTGGTGAAGTGTCCACCACTTCCACCAATAAAACAGACATTTTTTCCACCAGCAGTAAAGAAGAGTAGCATCAAGAATGATCCAAAATTCACTAGTATGTAGAATATCACAGCTGTTGAAGTGAAAAGTTCAGAAGCACTCACAGAGATGGAGAACACATTAAGGAAAAGTCCAACAACAAATACAGTGAACTAGATTAAATGGGTAATGGCTTATCTTCTGATCTGCACCATTAATGTTAAAGGCGAAAAACTATGTTTGTCTTGCTAATGTGCAATTAGAACTGAAATTGCTAAATTACTGTTAACTAAAAGTGCATATTTGAAACATTGGTAGTTTACGTTTTCTGAGACTTAAATCCCGTAACTTCCAAGATCTGATTGCTAATTCTTCTCTCTAGCTGCTTTACATTTCCTAGTAAAATAGTTGCAAGAATTTGATGTTAGATCAACATAAAAACTAATAAGTATTCTCATTACCTTTTTGCTTGAAAAAGTATGGATGTGATAAGGAGAGGTCACATGTTACCAGCTATCGCTTTTGGGAAGTTAAACAAAGTGGTTTACTTGATGTGGTCTGTACTCTAATCAACACTAATATTCATGATCACAGTGGTAAAAATGCTGTGGACTCTTGAGGCACAGGCACCTTCAATCAGCTCTATTTACCAACAGGCATATAGGAAAAGAGAGGGACAAAAGTTCACATGGTAGGGGGGAGAAGAGAGTAGAGAAGTAAGGGGGGGAGAACGTGTGGAAAATGTGACAAAGGTGCTGAAAATAATAATAATGACAGCCATAATGATAAGTAATAACAATAAATAATGATGGTAACAGAGGAGAATGAATCTGTCAATGAAAACAAAAATGTTGACAATGGAAAAATGAAGATCAACTATAATTATAATAGTATGCCTCAATAGAAAAGGGCCTTGAAATAAAAATTACCTCAGCATAGGGTTTTCTCTTTTTCTTGATATCAACTTTATGCTGGCACAATTCACAAGTACTCTTCACTTCTTTTTTAAACCATGTCAAAAGACATGAGGCATGAACATGTTTTTCTGAGCCAGAACAGTAGCATGGAGTTATAAGGGCTTCTTCCCTGGAAGAGTGGCAAATATAGCAGATGCTCTGTGACTCAGACAGATCAGAATGTTCTTGATCAGTTATTATGCCATACATCATATTGGCTAAATGCTTCTGCTGCAGGTCTTTTGTCATGTTGTAGACTTGCTGTTGTTGTTATTGTCTTCCAGAGATGGAGTTCTGAAGTACATGATAATGCAAGAAAATAAAATTAATAAAGAATATTCTTTCATCCCAATACACTGATGATAACCCAGAAAATTCAAACATTTCAAATTTGGAGGCCCACAATAAACTAGAAATCTGTAACGTGTTTCTAACCAGTAAGGATTAGTCTCAAGCTTAAATTTCTGCCATCAAAAATAACCTCTAGTACCTCAGTCTGCACTGGTTTCAGTGATCTAATTAAAGGAAACTGCAATAATACAATACAATATAATAACCTTTATTTAACATGGTCAAATGTTCTCAGCTAATTAGCTACATTACAGAAATGCCACAAAAAATAAATAAATAAACTAGAAATGATAAAAGAAAGAAAAGATTTCTCATTAAAACCTGTATAAAAAATATATTTATACATGTGAACCAAAAAAATTACTAAAGTTAAGAGTACTTCCTGATTAAAATGTAAAATTTAAGAAATCCAACATAGACAGCAAGTTCTTTAAATGTTCTGATTTTATCAGTGGCACGAAACTGATCCGTAAGAGTGTTCCAAATCTTAGCTGCAGTATAACACCATGATTTAAGACCATAGCTGGTTGTATTTATTTTGGGTAGCACAAGGATGTGTTTTCCTCTAAGATTATAATTAGTTGATCATTCATGCAATAGCTCTCCTATTCCTCCAGGGACTTTATACCCATGGATAGCTTTGTAGACACCAGTGGCCATTTGAACACTTCCTTGATTAAATGGAGACAGCAGGTTTAAGTAGTTGTTTTAGTAACGTCTCGTATGTGGTTGACTTGTCAACCACACACGAATAAACATTCCTGCAAGTTACCAACTATGGTAAAATTATCTCAGTCGATAAACTCAAATGATTGAATGTTATGCACATACAATTCCAAATCATTTACTGTATTATCAGACCTGACAGTGAAGCGACAGCTACCTGGTGTTCCCCATTGAGCCTGGATGATTATGCTCCAGAACCAGTGTCACATGGGGCCACAACTTTTGCTTTGTGCACAAAAGCAGATGCTGACTGCTTCATCTCTGATGTGCCAGTGGTCCCTTCCACTGTTGCCATGGTGATACTTGTCAGGAGCCCTAAGGGCAATTAAACACTGCATCAGAGAAAGAAACAAATACAAGATTTACTGTAAAACAAGGAAAACCAAGAACACTAAAAATATTTGTATTTCAAGGTAAAGCCCTATTAGGTGTCAGATACTTGAATACAAACTGGAACCAGACTTGAGGTAGAACCCTGCTAACTCAAACTCTGACTAACTTGAACTACTTTGACTTTTCCTTGGTCTTAAATTTACTCACATAATTTGAACTTTGACTAAAACATTAGTCTATAAACATCAAAGTGTCAGAACATAGCTTAATGACACTTTCCAATCTTTAATCATAATTGATAGAAACATGATAACATCAATGGAAATATGACACATTTTAGCTAGAGTTCCCACACTTAACATTCTATCAAAAAGCTCTCATTTTTTAAACAAACTAAATGTGCCAAAATAACTTCTGACAGTGCAAGAATAATAAAAACATGTTATTAAAATGATTATTGCAATTCAACACCAATCCAGATACCAGTAACTTGGATCCCACTTATTTATAATCTCAAACCATATTTTGCATAAACTGTTTGCATATGCCAAGAGTTTTGATAAAAGTTATTAAAGCTAAGCAACAACGTGATAAAAAGGGAAAAAGAGGAGCAAGTCTGGATAATTGAAAAATTCAGAAACTTAAGGCCTAGACAAGCAAAGCTTGATGGTACCTATATCACTCGGCAGACTCCTGGAGGGTAAAATTGTCTGGCCTTGTGCATGAAATATACACGTGCCGTTCTTATTTTCATTAAAGTTTCCCCCATTCTCACTGAATATTACACTTGATCAATCACAAAATAATGATCAACTGTCTGTCTCCTAAAATCATGAATTCAGATTTATAATAATAAAAAAAAACCATCAACTTTATAAGAAATGAAAGAACAGCTTCATGCACATTTGCATTGCAAACTCAAATTTAATGATCAATTAGGTTGAAAGCAAATTAAGATAAAATAAATTGGTAAAAAGTATGGAAGCCAAAAAGGGATAATCCAAAAATAATTTGCAAATCTGAAACCCTAACCCTAGCCCAGAATCAATATCTTTTAGTCAAATTGCTTTTGAGAAGTTTTTCTAATCAAGAAAACAATTTCAAATCCGTGTTTAAATTCTAGATCCACAAATAACTTTCTTGAAAATCAAAATTAGTTTTCATTCCTACATTCCTCGTATGACACTTGCACCAGTATTTAGTGCTCTGTCAGGAGACAGGACATGGTTAGTGTGTTGCACTTGAAACAACAGGTCAACTTGGAGTCACCGCATAAACGGACTAAGCTGAACCAAGTGTGTTGGGATGTTCTGCCACAAATGTGATCAAAGAAATTTGTGGGCAATGGGATATTTAAATTATGCATTGATGTGGAACATTAAAGAGACCAGAGCAGAAAAATGTGTTGCTCAGTTCGTCTCATGAGAGATCTGCCACAATTGAACATTACTTTCAAAGAGGATTTCATTATGATACTATTGTTCAGTTTTTAGAAAAATACCACAATGGTATTTCAGAAAAATCTATGAACTTGAGGATCACTCTTAGAGAAGGTTCTGTAAGTTTGAGCTGAGAAGGGAAAATGAAGTCCATTCAGTGTACAAAGCTTGGGAAATAATTAAACATAAAATTGAAGGCCTTTCATCACCTCTTGGATATTGTGGGATGTGGAACAGGCTGATGTGTTGCTGTCTATCCTCTTTAATTCATTCTGCTACTTGCTGAAGCCTTCTACAGTCAGTCACAAGTGTGATACGTGACAAAAGAGTTTTCTTGATTTATGAAAACTTTCCGGATCTTGGATACATTCTAAGAAAGTAAACTGTTTTCGATTTTCCGGAAGTTATTTGTGTGGATCTATGAATTAAACCTGGATTTGAAATTGTTTTCTCCATTTATATTTGACCACTTTTAAAAAAGTAATGTGTGAGAGATAGTGATTCTAAATGTTTCTACTAATTTTTAAACTATGTTTGGATTGTCCCTTTTTAGTTTCTGTCGTCGCAGTGATTTCTTGACACCAGCTAGCTTTTAAACACATTTATATATTTACATCACACTAGACAGTATGTTCGCAATCTTGTCTTCTCCCTACAACGCTCCCTTAACTGGTCTAAACCGGTTTCTATGACGTCACGTTTCACGTTACACAATTGTCAAGTCTTTTGTTCCGACACTGTGAAAAAGTATGGGCTGACAGAACATCAAGGAAAAATATCTTAAAGGAATTCTTTCTGAGACCTTTTACTTCTATTGGTCCATATTACACACTTCCTCTAAACCTCTGATTAATGTTTTAGTAGAGGGAAAGAATTGATATAATCACATGTTGAGATATGTGATCTATTTCTTGAATCTAAGGTGAAGAAAGTTAATCAACATTATTAATATTCCTTAATGATCATCTTATTTTTAAGAATTGCTTTTCTTTTTCATGCACAGAGAACTGAAATTAAAGAAATAAAAACAACCAGCTTTTGTAATTAGCTTACAAAGATGCAAGTCTATTCTAATACTCAATAGTTGTCCTTCTTTTAAACTTTTGATTCTAAATGAGGCTGAAAATAACTTTTCTTTTGAAATTTTAATCATTATACATAAACATAAATGAGTTCAACAATGCAAGAAGACGAGACTGAACAGCCTGGCTCAAATGGATTGCCTTGAGGGAATTGAGATTGAATTTACTTTAGTTATTTAATGTACCCTTAAGGTTGATTGATTCTTGAGTAATTAATTATAGGATAGATTTTCTTAATATGTAGAAATATTTTAGCAGTAATGTAGTTTCTTTAAAAATTTTCGTTATGAAAACGGCCCACTGGAAGAGCATTTTTAATTTTTAATGTAGTGATACCGTTAAATAAAGCTTGATTGATTGATTTAAACCAATGCGATCAGCCATGGATCACTTTCTTTGCGTGTCTCCCCTATGTAAACACCACGTGTTGGTTGACGATCGTTTGCAATGGCTTTTACAAAGTTCTCACCTGGATTTCTCGATCCCATATTTAGGCCACCAATCTAGCCTGCTTCTTTCACCACTATCTACACATTCGACATAGTTTTAGGCATGAAATATCACCTCTAAATCACCCCTAGTAGGGATAAGGTCTACTCTCACTATCCCCTACACTGACGTGTATTCCGGGGGTGAGGAGTACAAATTGCGATCCACTCGAAGCGAACTCAAATTGTTCGATGCAGTAAGGACTTCAACTTTAATGACTGGTGAAATGTAAAGTAATTTAAGTTTGCATGGATTTTTTGTGTAAAGACGTGTCAAGATCCTACAAAGCGAGAATTTGATCGGAGTAGGTTCACTACAGCCCCTAAGGGTACAACATTGTCATAAACGGGTTAAGGTGTAAGATCCAACCCCCCCCCCCAAAAAAAATCATCATATAGAAAATGTTGCATAACTTGGACGCAGAACATTCTAACTTTGCGATGGTTTGCAGTGGCTTCCGCTAAGTTCTCACCTTGATTTCTCGATCTCATTTTCAAGGCACTGATCTAAACTATTTTTCTCACCGCTGTCCATACCTGTATCCCCGTACCAAAAAGGCTCGTGTTTTCGGAATACGTGAATTAAACAGGAGACTAGGGCAAGTGATAGAGTGTCCAGCATGTTGGCTACTTTCTGAAATCATAAAAATTGCTCTCTTAGTGAAACAGTTGCAGAAATGTTCGTCGGAATTGTAGAAAGGCAAGAGTAACGCCTAAGGAAAACTGAGCGATCAGTTAGAGGAAATGGGTCAGTTGCTTCGCTCGTAAACAAAATTTCGTGACACATTCACTGCACTTTGCGGTGCTGCCTTAAAAGATAGAAAAGGAACGATGAGTTTTTTGTTTTTCTCTTTTGTTTCCGAGTTTGGAGTGACTGGGTACCAATGATGTAGTCATTCTGATGAGGCGTATGGCTGAGACAAGAAATAAGAGGTATATTATATACTTTTTAACTCATCCTAATTTACTCCATGCTTCTGAATGTTTTGATCAGCTTAGGTCTGTTATAAGGAATGGTTTTCTGATGAGTTTATTGAAGTTCTTCTGGAAATCTAAGCGGATCAGATGAGTAAATAAAGCACAGAGTTCTTGCTGGACTTAAAGTTTTCTTTATGAGTTCGTTTTTTGTAATCAAAGCATTCCGGTTCAAATAGTCTCGTACTTTCTGCCAATGAAATTGTCACCAAGTTATAGAGACGTAAACCTCTTGCTTTTCAAAAACCACAAGACCCTTTTTCAGTAGATTAGTGGACCTATCATTCATACTAACACAACAATTTTCCGGTTTGTTCAGTTGTTGTGAATACCAGTGTACTTTTTTACATAATGAGGGCCTGCCTGCTAGTATTACCATGATCTAATCTAAAGTTGCATCTTCAGTAGTGTATACACTGTGATAATACTCTCATCTTCATTAATATTAATCTGCATATCAAATATAAGATACCACTATATTTACATTTGTTCAAGACTTTATAGTATAGCAGTTGAGATTTTTTGACTAGTATTTGTAGATAGGGCTAGAGTTCTTGGTTTATCAAATGAATGTTGAATAAATCATGTCAGCAGATTTATACTTTGTGTTGTAGTCAATTAAGCCCCAGCCTATGCTTAGACAAACCAGACCGAGGAGAGAGCTTTACACTGACTTTTGAAACAGAAAAAAATTGGCCAAAGGGAAGCGATGGAAGAGGAAGGGGGCATGCCTTTTCAAACTCAAACAAAAGTAGAAATAAGTTATCTGAGAAGGCTGCCTCAAGTCCTCTGTAGAAGCTCTTCTTGGTAGTCCTTTCTCTTCAGCAGGGATAGGACCCTCTTTAAAGTGAACCTTTCCCAATTGCAGATTGAAATTCATGATTATTCCAACCCTATCATTCAAACTGGACCAAATTCCATACCCTGTCTCTATGCAACAATTCCTGGAAAAAAGTGCCTGAATATTCAAAATTTTGGCCAAAAGTTTCATGATTGCACACGTTAAGTATAGAGAATTTGGAATTGGAGAAACTAATAATCCCCTAATCAATAGTTTTCTTTACTCTCATCACTTATCTGCTTGATATTATACTGATAATGTAAGGAGAAATTCTGTCTTGGTCACTCACCATCATGGCAGTTAAAGGATTAACACAGAGTTGGAAATTGCTTCACCCTATTTTAATCCAGTTTCTTTTACAAGTTAACAAACACTCAATACCCTGTGTACATAAACATGTGCATCTGGGGCTTACTTGCAATTTTCATGACTTTCAAACTTAATACCCATGATACAATATTTTAATTTGGATAAGAGAGCTTGGCTATCAAATAGCTGCAGTTTCCCTTTGACACCCTGACCTCAACAACTTCTGGAACTATGGGTAACTGAAGGTTTCAACTACAATTTAGTCTCCTAATGACCAGTTCACCAACATCTTGGGTCTTCTTGCCAACATCTCTGTCAGAAAAGTTTTTCTAGGTCTCTTAGGTCATTAAGCTCACATACAACAAAAGGTTAAGTGATTCTATCCACAGAACCTGATCAACTTCTAAAAGACTTGAGGTGTTAGCAAACTGGTTGTTTGCAAAACAACTTGTGGGTGAATAGGACCACAATTCAAACTATGTGAGGAATTTGTATAGTTCTTCCACTGCTTCTTTCTTCCTTGCTGCATCGCTGCGGAGCAGACTGCCCATTGCCAACTACAATAGACCACTCCTGGTTAAGTGCACACCACTTCCGCCAATAAAAAAGACATTTTGTCCACCAGCAGTATAGAAGAGCATCACAAATCCATTCACTACGTAGAATATCACACAAACTGTTGAAGTGCAAAGTTCAGAAGCACTTACAGAGATGGAGAACACATTGAGGAAAAGTCCAACAACAAATACAGTGAACCAGATTATGGGGGTTGGCTTGTCTTCTGGTCTGTGCCACTAAGGTTAAAGGAAAGAAAGTAAGTTAGCCTTGCAAATTTCTTTTAATGAGAAGTGCATATTTGTAACATGTATGGTTTCTATTTTCTGAGGCTTTATTTCCTTCAATTCCAAGATCTGATTGCCAATTTTCCCATCTAGCTGCTATACATTTCCTTGTAAAGTAGTTACGAGAATTTGATGCTAGATCAACATTAAAACTGATAGGTATTCTCATTACCTTTTTGCTAGAAAATGTATGGATGCAAAAAGGAGAGGTTACAACTTAATCACTTCTGGGAAGTTTAACAAAATAATGAAACTCACTGATTTATCACTTTGATGGGTTTAATACAAACCAACATATTGACCAGCTCCCAGTTGGCTCATTACACTGTAGCTCAGTTGGTAGAGTACTGCACCAGTATTGCAGGGGTCAGGTGTTCATATCCTGTACAGACCTGAATTTTTTTCAGGCCTTATTTCCACTACTACATATTACTGCGAGGATCACTCACATAGGTTTCATGAAATGGCTGTACACATATATGATTTTCATATATTCAAATTCACTGATAAATCAACAGTGGTTTAGTGTAGTCTGTACTCAAATCAACAATGATATTCATCATCACAGTGGCCAAAATGCTGTGGAATCACAAGGTGCAAACACCTTCAACCAGCTCTATTTACCAACAGGCACATAGGAAAAGAGAGGGATAAAAGTTCAAATGGTAAGGGGGAAGGAGAAGAGAGTAAAGAAGAAAGGCAGGCAGGGCATGGAATACGTGGTGAAAATAATGATGATGAAAGCAATGATGATGACGGTGACAAAGAGGAGAACGATTTTGACAGTGAAAACAAAAATGTTGATCATGGTAAAATGATATAAACTGGAAAAAATGTAGCTCAGTAGAAAAGAGCCTGGAAATAAGAATTACCTCAGGATAACGTTTTCCCTTTTTCTTGATATCAACTTTATGCCGGCACAATTCAAAACTATTCTTCACTTCTTTTTTAAACCATGTTTAAGTAGACAGGATGCAAGAACATGTTTTGCTGAGCCAGAATAGTAGTGGAGTTAAGGCTTCTTTCCCAGAAGAGTGGCAAATACGACAGATGTTCTGCGACTCAGAAAGATCAGAATTTTCCTAATCAGTTATTTTGCACTACATCACAAAATGGCAAAATGCTTCTGCCAAAGGTCTTTCAGCATTTTGTAGACTCGCTGTTGTCGTTACTTTCTTCTGGTGATGGAGTTCTAAGGTACAAGATGAAGCGAGAAAATAAATAAAGAATTTTCTTTATTTGGTGTGAAATATGCACAGATATTTGTCTGTTCCAAAATTAATGCAAACAGTTTTACAAGTGCAAAGCTTGAGAGAACTGTGAGCTTAGTTATGTCCATGGACAAATATACCGGCATATTTTTTTTCACAAAATTGAGGCTTTTGTGTTTATTATCCTTCAAATATATTGTAATGTAAATGAAAAAAATGTTTGCAAACAGCTTACTGTTTGCTGTGGGGAATGTTTTCTTTTGAGTATTCTCTGTTACGAATTCATGAACAAATAAAATATTTCCGTATTTCTGTAACAATTACAAATTGCTCTCTCATCTTGAATTAAATTTTCAAGAAAGAAAAAAAAAGAGGTGCTCAAAAAAACTAGGGACTGTAGACTCAGCTCAAGAATTCGACCTTGCAAGGCTCAGAGGGGTTTTCAGGCATCAAATCATTTTTTAAATAAGGCCTCACCAATAACATTTTTTTATCTTAACTACCAGTTAATCTTTATGTCAATGCATTAATACACAGGTGATCTCAGAAAATTAAATCTTTTCCAATTTGGAGCCCCACAATAAACTGTAAGTCTGTAAAATGTTTTTACTCAATAAGGACGAGTCTCAAGCTAGTCTCTGGCATTGAAAAGAGCTTTTGGCGCCTCAGTCTGCTCTGGTTCAGCGATCTTATTATAGAAAACTGTAACAAACATTCTTGCAAGCCATCAACCATGGTTAATCTCAGTTGATAAACTCAAATGATCACATATTATCCACATGCAGTTCTAAATCATTTACTGTATAATCAGATGTGACAGTGAACTGATAACTACCTGGTGTTTGTCACTGAGCCTGGATGATGATGCTTCAGAATCAGTGTTCATGGGACCACAACTTACTTTGTGCACTGGGGCAGATGCTGACTGCTCTATCTCTAATGTGCCAGTAGTTCCTTCCACTGTCGCCATGGTGATACTTTTAAGGAGCCACAAGTTAGAGTAATTAAACACTGCATTAGAGAAAGTAACAAATAAAAGATTTATTGTGAAACTAGGGAAACCAAGAACACCATAGATATTTGTATTCAAGGAAAAGGCCCATCAGGTGTCAGATATTTGACTAGTAAAAGGTAAAGCCTGTTTATGAGCCAAATGGCCCATCCCGCCAGCGCTTAAATCCCGTTTGTGTAGCATGAAGTAACTGGGAGTATTTCTACTCCCCCCTGGATGTAATGCTAGTCTGTTGCAGGGTTACCCCCACTCAGTACTTATTTATTCTCCCACTGTAGGCGAAGAGAGGCACTGTGAGAGTAAAGTGTCTTGCCTAAGATCACAACACAATGTCCCCATGCAGCCAGGGCTTTAACACAGACCACTTTATCTGGAGTTGAGATCACTAATCATGAGGCCACTGCACCTCACACAACTCTCACAAACTGGAACTAGAATTAAATTATAACCCAAACTCGTTCAACTCACACTTCCCACTCACTTGAATTAATTTGACTTTTCTTTGGCCTCATATTTACTCTGATAATTTGAACTTTAACCAGAAACATCGGTCTACAAACATGGAGGTGTCAGAACTTAGCTAATTGACAATTCCCAATCTTTAATCATGATGGATAAAAAAAAAAAAATGGTAACATTGAAGAACAGCTCTCCAAAATATCTGTTGGCCCACTGTCAGTCGACGAACGACCAACAGATGGCCAACAGTCGCCCAAAAGTTGGCCGACAGTTTTCCCAATTATGTCGGCCAACTGTCGGTGAGCTGTTGGTTATCTATCGGTGAACAGTTGGCGGACAGTTGGCCGACAGATACTTTGGGGAGGTCTTCTTCAATTTTACCAAAGAACATGATAACATCTATGAAAATGACAAATTTTAGCCAGACTTTCCAAACTTAACTTTCATAAAATAGTCCTAATTTTTGAAACAAAGTAAATGTGCCAAAATAACTGATTTTTTGCATGAATGGTGAAAAAAAATGATAAAAACATTATAAACAGGATTATTGAAATTCTACTCTAGTCCAGATACCAGTACCTTGGGTCCCACTTACTCAATCTCATATCATTGTGCATAAACTGATAGCATATGCCAAAAGTTTTTTACAAAAAGTTCAAAAGCTAAGTAACAAAATGATTAAAAAAGAGTATAGTTTCTAATTTGCAATTCCTGTTGATTCATGCAGTGGGTAACTATCTTCCTCCTTTTTGGTTTAATATCACATCTTTGGTGCTTAGAATAAAAATTGTGTTTTCAAATAAGTCAAGGTAAAATAATACGAAGCGAAATGTTATAACTCTGCAAGATGGTCATAACATGGCTTAAATATCTAAAAAGTTTAAAATGATACTTAAACACACACCTGGCATCCAGGAATGTGGATCATGACTATGCAGAAGAACCAGCGCTGCAGGAGGTAAATAGCATGTTCGAAAATAGCATCTTCGAAAACACCACTGTTTATCACATCATGGAGCCATAGCACATCTTCCAGGGGAATAGAAGGATGATGGGCAATGGGATTTCCTTAAAAGGACAAAAAGTATATGTATGTAAATGAAGGAACAATCCTGATACACTACTGGCTATGTATGATCCTACTAATGATTGGTACTACAAACTTAAGCAGTGAATTCTATGCAAATTAGGACTACATGGATTTTAAGAGTGCACATGTACAATAAGTTTATGATATGACAAAATAGATAACGCACCATCTCTGCCTAAAATCAAGTAACTTTCTATGCGGCGAGAGGGCATGGAACGGGTCTCAGCTCTTGCATCACTGATAAGTTGGATAATGGAAATGGGTCTGGAATTTCCCATGGTACGAAGTGAACTGAATTCTCCATCAGTTACAAATCCTGGTGAAGGAAAATTATTATACTGGATAAAGAAAATTGACAAACCAAAAAATAGCAACAGTGATCATTGTGCACGAGTTTATGATCCAAGACTTGAGAAAAGGGAATTGGACTAATGAAAAACCTTATAAAAGAGACAATGCCCATGTTAGATTGATTGACTTGATAGATGCAATTTTAAGTCTTTTGGGAAGGCACCGTGCCCCCATGATTAGTGCGCTCATTCCCAGAACAAGTGGTCCAGGTTCAAGCCCTGGCCAGGGACACTGTTGTGTTCTTGTGCAAGACACTTTACTGTAACAGTGCCTCTGTCCACCAAGGCATATAAATGGGTACTGTCAAATTGTCGGGTAAAGCTAACAAAATGTGGGGAGTGACCTGCCATGCACTAGCATCCCATCTACCGGGATTAGGAATATTCTTTGGCACTTCATGATACAGAAACCAGGATAAGCTCCGGCAGCCATGAGCCATTTGGCTCCAAGGCTTCATTTTCTTCATTATTATTCATGTGTTAACTTTTGACAATTTTCTAACCATGCCACAAATTAATTAACAAATTACACAGTTCACAAAATGAAGCAACACATGTATACTACGACCTTACATAAGGAAGTAAGCTGATACAAACAAATAATTTGGAGTAACTACATGTACTATTCATGCACATCTTACCAACAACTGGCATTGCCATCGATGTCATGGCATTTCGGAGTTCTCCTTCTAATTCTCTAGCTTTCTTGTCTATGACAGACTTGAATGGAAGGACTCTCACAAGGACAGCATATGGTTTCATGTTGCAGGACTCACCAGCAATCATAAAAACAAACAGATGTGTGGCAGCTATTCTCTTCTTTCCACAAAGATTCTTGACATAGTTCAGCAGCTTATTGCGCAGCGTGGAAACTGCTGCTTTGATGTTTCTATGGCTTGATCTTGGCAGACTAAGCATTCCTTTTAGTTGACAAACCACTTCTGTAAAGTTCACACACTGCGACAACAATTCTTCAAACCCGTGAAGGTCCCAAGCCAGAGTCATCATCACTGACTCTGAGGATTTCTGTTTGGCTCTCTTTTCTTTCCTAACTTTCTCCATCCCTTCTTTTAAAAATTTCTTATCAGCTTCAAAGTTTCCCAACAAGATGTCAAGGTCATTAGGGAGAACTCCTTCTCTTTCTTTTAGGCCAAGTCCTGTGATAAATTGATGATGCCTCGTGTATTCAGTGTGGAGCCTCTGAAGAGTTCCATCGCCGAGGTCTTCATCTCCATTCCATTCAGATTGAAGTGACTCTCTCAAGCCTTTCCTGACATCACAAGGGTCAGCCTTTATCCACCAACAGCCAAATGAATTTGCAGTTTTTGCTTCCTTTAGAAGTGTGAGCTAAAACAAATAAAAAAACCAGTTTATTTTTGAAGTAAAGTATGCAAACATTTTTTTTAAAAATTTGATAACAAGACTATTCGAACTACTTATTTAAAAGGTGGAATAAAACTGTTCAAACTGGTGCCTAGCACCTAAAACAGCTGGTGTTTTGGTACCTGGTGATTTATACACTCTGTCATTTAAATATCTCATCTCATGAAAAGAAAACAGAACATTTTAGATTGAAAGTATTACAGAAAAAGCAGGTTAATTGTATTGCATGAGACTAACCTGAATGTTCGAGTCACGAGAGAAGCCACTTGCTTTAATCCTGTTCTGAATCTGGCAAATACCAAGGCTGGCAACATTGACTTTGGCCCATTTGAAACAGAAATAATGATAATAATAATATTAACAATTTGTTTAAATTAAAGAAAAAGTAATAAAAATTGTATTTACAATTGATACAATATTTCTGAAACAAAAACAATAATAATAACAATAACAATTTTAATAATATTAAATATTGGTTATCCTTTGTTTTGGCAAAAGAGCTCTGAAGAGTGTTCAAGACATCAATAAAATTTCACATTTTGTGGCCCAAGGGAGCATACATTGTCTCCAACCACCTAGCATAATGGGGCTCGGTACCAAGGCAAACATTTGTGTCAGTGGCAAAGAAATGGATGTTGTAGTCTAGAAAACCAAATGGCATCCTGTCCAAGGGAAGTCTTGTGGCAGTGGCACTCTTAGGCTCATCTTTAGGTGCCTGAAAACACTGAGACAACAGATACACCAAGTTGTTTTTGCCAGCAAAGTACAACTTCTGCATAGCTTGTACAGAAATATCCAGAAAGTCTTTTCCAACAAATTTTAGGAAGCCAACATCACTAACATTGTTCCTTATTAACTGTCTGAACAAATAAGTCTCAAGTTGCCTTTTCAATCTCAATGACATACTCCTGAATAGAGTGCACACTTCCACAATAACATCTCCAACAGTTGTATTGGATCTTTCCCCTATGCCTTTTCCATGTGGACTAAAGAATAATGGAGACAATGAATCAAGATCTGCATTTCTACAAAAACGATTACCACACTTGGGAGTAGCAATTGGTGAACTAGAGGCAGGTTCTGTTGATATGGATATCAAAGGATCCTCTGAAAAATAGTCCACTTCGAAGTGCTCCTCTGCTTGAGACAGTGTGGGAAACTCTCTACTGAGATGTTTCAGCACTCTGGTTCTACACGATTCTCCTGAAATATAAATTTACAAAACCAAAAATAAGCAAGTTATATTACATTCATGTTAATAAAGGTAAGGGATTACATGTATGTTCATGAAAACCGCCACCTTTCAAACAATAAATTAATGACAATTTTCAACACTTGATACACAAAATTTAATATTTACCGCTCCTCTTTGGACACCCTGTAGTTTCCGAAATGGCCACTGCACAGGCATTCCAGAATGATGGACATTTAGCTGTTGGCAAATCCTCCGAAGCAGACTCTGTACTATATTTAACAATTATTTGCCAAAGGCGAGGTGAATATTGTCGAATAATCCCCGAGACAAAGTCGGGGGGATTATTCGACAATATTCACTGAACCTGAGGCGAATAATTGTTTTAGTATAATTTCAGAGCTGAACAACTGAGAAATCTCGAAAATAATAACAATTTAGTAACTTTTATTAACATTTTAGTTGAACATTTTATATAAACCACGCGGAGCGGTTTATATAGCGTCATATAAGGAACCGCTCGACCAATCAGATTGCTGGAAACTCTTTGCTCAGCTCCGAAATTATACTAAAAACAAATATAAGCTACCAGTGCTCTCGTTTCTTCTATAAACCGCTGCGTCTTCTGACATTCTTCGCTTCACTTTGGTGGAGCTGTGTTCGTAAATAAAGTTCTCCTAGCCCTAAAAGAAGAAACATAATAAACGTTTCTCAGATAAATGTTATACATGAAAAAAACTTGTTATAACTGAATTTTACAAGACGAAAACGAGAGGAGCTTAACTGACAATGGATGTCGCACCTTCCTACTCAGTCGGTAACAGCGAGGAAAACACGGTTTTTAGTTCCATCACAGCTGCTTAAATCGACTGGTGTTCACTGGTGCATTATGCTTGCCGTACTTATAAACTAAGTCGCTTTCAATTTAAAAAGTGGTTTAGCTTAGCACCAGTAGCTGAAAGCCACGATGAGCTAAAATTCGGCTTTGCCTCGGTGTGAAAACCTCACAACTGACGTCACCAAAATTAAGGCACCGACATCGTTAGATTGCTAGAATGATTATTATTAGAATGATAGATCGCTGGATGGATAGAACCAAATATCGATGGCTCAATAGATCATTAGATCAATAGAGCAGTAGATCGCTGGATCGATGGATCGTTAGACTGATAGAGCAGTGGATCGCTGGATCAAAAGATCGACAGAGTGGTAAATCACTGGATCGATGTATCAATAGATCGCTGGATCAATGGATCGTTAGATCGATAGAGCAGTAGATCGCTGGATCGATGGATCAATAGATCGCTAAGAAGCGTTGCGTGACGACACTAAATAGGCCTGTGTGTGATGGAAATAGATAGTTGGATCGATGGATAGTAAGATCTACATAATTAGTTTATTGTTGCTTCATTGTAAGTGATAAAAAATCCAAAAACAACATAAAAAACTTTACTTTGATCCCTCAAAGTTTACGTAATGTATTCTTCTTTACTTTCGATACCTTGACAATCCTGGGACTTTTCGTTAACTGATTAACTTTATTATTTCCTTTTATCTAATGTTATTGCTGCCCTTTCGCGTGGATTTCAACCTGGTCTAAGCTGTTCACGAACTCCTTGTCCTTTTGCAAGTTGTTTTTGCAACCTTTTGATTTTTATAGTGGCCAAATTCTTAAAGCTATGGTTTTCACTATTTTTCTTATCTTGTTTTACACCTGGGAGTTCCTTGGTTAAGTTAAATAAGGAAACAAAAGAATTTATTCGGCTTGTTATTGAAAATAGCAATGGACAAGTAATCCGCTTCTCAAGTGGGTCTCTTCGTGCAATTCCTCGCGGAACACTTGTCAGGAATGCGGTTGGTGCCTCCCCCAACGCTTTTCTGGTACCAGATATCTTGTTGTGGGATCCACAGTTACATTTTTTGGCGAATATATCTAGCCAGCCTTGGATATTTCGAGGGGCTATCTCATCCCAGGGAATCTTGTTGTCTGCCAATTTTGACTCTAAATCAGCGACAGATTGCATCTCAGCGAAAGAACTCATATTAAAAATCAAAACGTTGCAAAAACAACTCGCAGAAGGACAAGGACTTCGAGTGCCGTCATGAACAGCTTAGACCAGGTTGAAATCTGCGCGAAAAGGTAGCAATAACATTACATAAAAGGAAATAATAAAGTTAATCAGTTAACGAAAAGTCTCGTCCCAGGATTGTCAAGGTATCGAAAGTAAAGAAGAATACATTACGTAAACTTTGAGGGATCAAACTAAAGTTTTTTATTTTGTTTTTGGATTTTTTATCACTTACAATGAAGCAACGATAAACTAATCATTTAAATCTTATCATCCATCGATCCATCGATCTATTTCCATCACACACTGGCTTATTTAGCGATCTAGCTTCTCAGCGATCTATTGATCCATCGATCCAGCGATCTACCGCTCTATCGATCCACCGCTCTATCGATCCATTGATCCATCGATCTAACGATCTACCGCTCTAACGATCTAATGATCCATCGATCCAGCGATCTACCGCTCTATTGATCCAGCGATCCACCGCTCTATCGGTCTAACGATCCATTGAACCAGCGATCTACCGCTCTATCGATCTATTGATCCATCGATCTTTGGTTCTATCCATCCAGCGATCTATCGTTCTAGCGATCAAACGATGTCGGTGCCTTAATTTTGGTGACGTCAGTTGTGAGGTTTTTACACCGAGGTAAAGCCTAAAATTCTGCACCTTCTCGAAACACCAAAAAATATGCAATTGTTACCCTGGCTCCAGAGGTTTCTCTTTTTCTCCCTGTTTATGATCCTTTCGGGCTGCTACGCAGCTCGGTGAATCTTGCTGCTTCGCAGCTCGAAATGATTGTAAACAGGGAGGAAAAAGGAGAGAAAAAGAGAAACCTCTGGAGCCAGGGTAGCAAATTGTACGTTGCTCGAAAAATGACAAAATTTTTCGCCGTAAAGTCTCGCAGATAGTAGCTTCGAGAGCGATAAATGATTTATAAGATCTAAAACGAAAGAACAGTACACTTTTGGGCCCCCAAACTAAACGTGATATCAAAGAAACCAAGAGACAAACTCACCCTGAAAACTCGCTTGTGTCGGCAGAGTCTTCCGCCATGTTGGAAATACGGTAGAGTAAGCACACCACCTGGCTTCACGCACGAGTTCACTCCATTGTTTCAACTTGAGACCTCGTGCTCCGCAGAATGTAAAATAACTACACGCGTCTCATTACCATTTAAAAACGAGTTACACGAATTCTTTCTCTTGCCTCAACTTGAGACCTCGTGGTCCACAGAAAGTAAAATAACTACATGCGTCTTGGTAGCATGTACAAAAGCGTTCTACGAATTTTCCCTATATTGTTTCAACTTGAGATCTGAAGTGATTTTCATCGAGTCGAAAACAGCGAAATACAAACGCTAACGATGGATTATCTAAAGGAATTGCTTACGCCAAAAACATTTCACAAAGTCAGCTATGTCATATTAATCGGTTGGTTCGCAATCGGTGCAATCTGCCTCGGAATTTATGGAGATACAGAAAACAGCGAATCTCGGTTTGATTTCCACTGTGGCGGGGCTAAAAGTGAATACACCAGCCTTGTCCGTGGAAATTGTTTCGAGCTGTACGAGGGGCAATACAACAAATACAGTGTTCCCATCTACATATTTGTAGTCCTTAACTTCTTCTTCATTGGATTGGTGTGCGGTATTTACTCCACAATAGTAAGCCCTATTGTCGATGTTAACCTGTCAAGCGCTCGTAACGACGGTGATCCCGAAGCACACTCGGGCGACCAAGAAAACGCATTTTTCGGCGGAAAAGAGCTATTTTCCTATTACCTTGGTCAACTCTTCGCGAGGTTGGTGTTCAGACTTCTCTTTATGGTGATACAAACTCAAGTTCTTTATCCCCTGGTCTTTCCCTCGAGCTTTTCTTGTTATCTAACCCCTGGAGGGAATCAGGCACGGAATTCTACCGACGTCATTCAAAACTCCACATCAATTTTACACGAATGTCATAATCAACGAGCAACCAGGAAGAACTACTGGATGAAGGCTCTTTTCGGGATGAACTCATTTTTTCTCATTGTCATTGCGATAGAAGCCTTGGTTATTTTTGGACGAGCATGCCGAGATAAAAGTTTTATGAAAAATTCCAAGTTTGTCAAAGATTACCTAAATCCCTTCCATGGAAAACGACGGCTTTCGAAATTTATCGAGAATACGAAGGAAAAAATTAAAAAAGACACTCATCGACCTCCACAACTCCGATCACCTTTTCCAAGTACTCCCGGCGAAGGACAGCCACCTAAACATTTAACTCTGGACCGGATATACACCAACCTTGTCGTTGTTCCAAATAGAGCTACATATGACTTCACTGGAAACAGACGGGAGAAACTGGAAGCCTACGCCAGATCGGGTGAGAAAAACACAACACCTAGAGGGCCGGCGGATATTCTTAACCACAAAAACAAAAAGGTTTTGATTGTTGGTCGTCCCGGAATCGGAAAAACACTTTACTCTACCAAATTTCTGAGAGACTGGGCATTGAACAAAATATTCCATGAATCGTCTGCTGCTAAAATCATTTTTGATGCTGTTTTCTTCATCAAATTCAGGAGGTTTAACGGGGGAAACCACCTTAGCCTAAGGGAACTGCTCACTTCGTCAGAACATTCCCCCTCAGATCACATGGATGACGAAGTCTGGAGTTACATGCTTGAGAACCCCCAAAGATTTCTCATTATTTTCGATGGAGTCGATGAATTTAAACACAACTCAAAGATTGGCGAGGAAAGTTTCGATCCTCAATTCACATCACGCGTGGACGAGAAGATGCCCCTCTTCGCTCTTTATGAGAAGCTTGCGACTGGGAAATTCCTCGGCGGAGCCGCTGTTTTGACAACTACAAGACCTACGGCGTTGTCATGCATCGAAAAGATTTCTTTTGACAAAGTTTACGAGATCATCGGCTTCTCATCCGAACAAGTCAAAGCGTACGTAAAAAACTTTGCTGAAGAAGACACGCATGCTGATAAAGACACGCATGCTAAAAAAGAGACGGATACGGGAGAAACGCTATGGCGACACATCGACGGCAACAGGAACATTCTCTCTCTATGCTACATTCCTGCGAGTTGCTTCATCATTTGCTCAACTCTACTTCATATGCTGAGCTTCTACAGTTCTAGGAATCTTCGCCTACCAACAAAACTAACAGATATTTACAAGAAAGCAGTAAAAATTTTCTATTTGAGACACAACGAGGAATTCCGCGGTAAGAATTTCACTCGTAAAGACTTTGAAGCGGACGATTTACCCCCAGTGGTAAAAAAGAAATTTAAGAAACTAGAAGAAATTGCATTTCAAGGAATTAAAGAGGGAAAGCTGATTTTTGGGGAAAGCGAAGTACGCGGAATGGAGGACAGCGAGCTCTTTCACCGCCTGCCTGACCAACGAACAAGCGAGTTTAAATGCGAGGAACAATTCTGTTTTATTCATTTAACAATGCAAGAGTTTTTCGCTGCCAGGCACCTGGCGAATATGGGTGAAACAGAATTAAGGAACTTTGTTTCTGAGAACATCAAGGACGGCAAATGGGAATTAGTTTTGCAATTTCTAGCAGGACTAATGAACGATAAAGAAAAACTACCGAGCGAAATTATCACAGACCTTCTTCCTGTGGAAACTGAAGAGAAAGAAAGCGAAGGCTACAAGGAAGAGTGGCCAGAGAATATGGAGCCAAGGAAAGTCACCTGCTGGCCGACTAAAGATAAAAAACATTTAGCAGTGACATTATTTAAATGTTGTAGTGAAAATAATGAGATGAAGGAAACAGTTCAAAGAAAACTTCAACAAATTAACTTTAATTTTGTAAATTTTATTTATTGTCAACTCACAGCTGTTGATTGTCCTTCATTAGTTACTGTAATTGAGAATAAAGGTAAAAACATTTCACATTTAGAATTGATGAGCAATAACATTGGCCCTTTGGGCTGTTTAGAGATTTGTAAATTGTTAAAATGTAGGAATTCTCAACTGAGCTGGTTAAACCTCGCAAGAAATCAATTGACAGATGAAGGAGCAAAGTATTTAGCTGACGCCATCAGAGACAACAACTGTCAGCTACGCACGTTAGACCTCACACACAATAACATCACAGACAAAGGAGCACAACACTTGGCTGAAGCCATCAGCAACGAAAACTGTCAGCTACGCACGTTACACCTCACACACAATAACATCACAGACAAAGGAGCACAACACTTGGCTGAAGCCATCAGCAACGAAAACTGTCAGCTACGCACGTTACACCTCGACCACAATAACATCACAGACAAAGGAGCACAGCACTTGGCTGAAGCCATCAGCAACGAAAACTGTCAGCTACGCTTGTTATTCCTCAACCGCAATAACATCACAGACAAAGGAGCACAGCACTTGGCTGAAGCCATCAGCAACGAAAACTGTCAGCTAAGCACGTTATACCTCATGTACAATAACATCACAGACAAAGGAGCACAACACTTGGCTGACGCCATCAACAACGAAAACTGTCAGCTACGCGCGTTACTACTCTACGGCGATAACATCACAGAAACAGATAAACAATTCCTAATTAATTTACCTCGCAAGAGTCAGTCTGACTGTATCATTGATGTAGAGGATCACTAATTTCACAAACAATTGATAAAAGTAAGAAAAAAATTATATTAACTCACAATTTTTAAAATGTGAGGTTACCAGCTCAGTGACGCTACAACCCAACAACTTAAAACGTGAAAGAGAGAAAACCAATACTGTTATGTGCTCAGTGCAACTAGATTATTTGAACCGGATCGAAATGAAAAAAAATGAACCAATGAAGATGTTTATTGAGAGCAAAGGATGTCGAACCAATGACAATGAAGTAAAAACACAAAGCTTACTGCAGAGAGATCAAACAAACCTCGGACCTCTCAGGAAACTTTCTCGTTTTATGATTGGTCAGTTTCGATCCTAATTTCCTGCATGCTTCTGTATGTTTTGATCAGCTTGTGTCTGTAACAGGGAATAGTCTCCCGCTGAGGTTAATGAAGTATTTCTGGAGATCATACGCGGATCATATGAGTAAATAAAGCACAGATTGCTTACTAGACTAAAATTTTTCTTTTAGAGTTCGTTTTTCTTCTTTTCAATCAAGGCAATCCGGTTGAAATAGTCTCGTGCTGTCTGCCAATGAAAATTGTAACCAAATCATAGATACGTAAACTTGTTGCTTTTCAAAGTTCTATCTTCTTCGGTAGTGTACAAACTGTAATGATCCCTCTCGTCCTCATTAATTAATATGTAGATCAAATATACGTTACACTTGTTCAAGACTTTATAACAGTTGAGATTTTTGTGACTAGGATTTGTAGATGGGGTTAGAATTCCTCAGGTTATCAAATGAATGTTGAATAAATCATGTAAGTAGATTTATATTTTGTGTTGTAGTCAATTTAGCTCCAGCCTATGCTTAGACATACCAGACAGAGTAGAGAGCTTTACACTAACTTTTGCAACAGAAAGAAATTGGTCAAAGGAGGCAATGGGAGAGGAAAGGGGGATGCCTTTTCAATTTTAAACAAAAGTAGAAATAACCTATAGTATCTGAGAAACTTGGCTTAAGTCCTCTGTAGAAGCTCTTCTTGGCAGTACCTTCTCTTCAGCAGGGATAGGACCCTCCTTAAAGTCAGCGTTTCCCAATCCCAGATTGAAATTCATGATTATTCCAACCCTATCATTCAAACTGGACCAAGTTCCACACTCTGCTTCAATTCAACAATCCCTGGAATAAAAGTGCCTGACTATTTATTCAAAATTTTGGCCAAAATTTTCATGATTGCACACGTTGAGTATAAAGAATTGGGAATTGGAGAAACTAATAATCCCCTAATCAATAGTTTTCTTTATTCTCATCGCTTGTCTGCTTGATATTATACTGATAATGTAAGGAGAAATTCTGTCTTGGTTACTTGTGGGAGTTAAAGGATTAACACATAGTTGGAAATTGCTTCACCCTATTTTTAATCCAGTTTCTTTTACAAGTTAACAAACACTCAATACCCCATATACATATACATGTGCATCTGCGGCTTACTTACAGTTTTCATGACTTTTAAACTTAATACCTATGATACAATATATTAATTTTGATAAGAGAGCTTGCACATCCATTGCTATAAAATAGCTGCAGTTCCACTTTGAACCCTGACCTCAATAATTTCTGGAACTAAGGGTAACTGAAAGTTCTAACTACAATTTAGTTTCCTAATGACCAGTTCGCCAACATCTCTGTCAGGAAATTTTTTATGGGTCTCATAGGTCATCGAGCTGACCTATAACAAAAGGTTAAGTGATTCTCTCCACAGAACCTGATCAACTTCTGAAAGACTTAGGGTGTTGGCAAACTGGTTGTTTGCAAAACAACATGTGGGTAAATTGGACTGCAATTCAAACTATATGAGGAATTTGTATAGTTCTTCCACTGCTCCTTTCTTCCCGGCTGCATTGCTGTGGAGCAGACTGTCCATTGCCAACTACAATAGACCACTCCTGGTTAAGTGCACACCACTTCCGCCAATAAAAAAGACATTTTGTCCACCAGCAGTATAGAAGGGCAGCATCCAGAATAATCCCAAATCCATTCACTACATAGAATATCACACAAGCTGTTGAAGTGCAAAGTTCAGAAGCACTCACAGAGATGGAGAACACATTAAGGAAAAGTCCAACAACAAATACAGTGAACCAGATTATGGGGGTTGGCTTATCTTCTGGTCTGCGCCACTAAGGTTAAAAGAAAGAAATTAAGTTAGCCTTGCAAATTTCATTTAACTAGAAGTGCATATTTATAACATCTATGGTTTCTATTTTCTGATGCTTTATTGTTTTCAGTTACAAGATCTGATTGCTAATTCTCCCCTATAGCTGCTATACATTTCTTTGTAAAGTAGTTATGAGAATTTGATGTTAGATCAATATTAGAACTGACAGGTATTCTCATTACCTTTTTGCTGGAAAATGTATAAAAATGAATGCAATAAGGAGAGGTTACAAGTTAATCACTTCTGGGAAGTTTAACAAATGAAATTCATTGATTTATCACTTTGATGGGTTGAATACAAACCAACATATTGACCAACTCCCAGCTGGCTTGTTAGCTCAGTTGGTAGAGTACTGCACCAGTATTACAAGGGTCATGTGTTCAAATCCCATACAGACCTGAATTTTTTCAGGCCTTTTTTCCACTACTACATATCACTGTGAGGATTGCTCTCATAGGTTTCATGAAAGGGCAGCACATATATATGATTTTCATAATAATTGCATTGAAATTCACTGATAAATCAATAGTGGTTTAATGTGGTCTGTACTTTAATCGACAATGATATTTGTCATCACAGTGGTCAAAATACTGTGGACTCACAGGGTGCAAGCACCTTCAATCAGCTCTATTTACCAATAGTCACATAGGAAAAGAGAGGGACAAAACTTAAAACTGAAGGGGAGAGGAGAGAGTAGAGGAGCAAGGGAGACAGGTATGGAAGAGGTAACAAAGGCAGTGGAAATAATGATGATGACAATGATAACAGCAAAAACGATGATGACGATGGTACCTTTGAGATCAGCTGTCAAAATAAAAATAAAAGATAGAATTACCTCAGCATAAGGTTTTCCCTTTTTCTTGATATCAACTTTATGCCGGCACAATTCGCAAGTATTCTTTACTTCTTTTTTAAACCATGTCAAAAGACATGATGCATGAACATGTTTTGCCGAGCCAGAACAGTAGCACGGAGTTATGAGGGCTTCTTCCCCAGAAGAGTGGCAAATACGGCAGATGCTCTGCGACTCAAAAAGATCAGAGTTTTCCTGATCAGTTATTTTTCCCTGCATCATGTTGGCTAAATGTTTTTGCTGAAGGTCTTTCATCATGTTATAGACTCGCTGTTGTCGTTGCTGTCTTCCAGCCATGGAGTTCTGAGGTACATAGTAAAGAGAGAAAACAAACAAAGAATATCCTTTATTTGTTGTGAAAATATGCATGGATATTTGTCTGCAGACATAACCTGTTCCAAGATGCAAACAGTGTTCCTTGAGCAAAGCTTGAGGAAAACTATGAGCTCGATAATGTCAAAGGACAAAATTGATATACCCCTATATTAATACAAAAAATTGAGGCTTTTGTGGTTATTATCCTTCACATATATTGCAATGTGCATGAAAAAATGTTTGCTGTGTGGGATGGTTTGTTTAGAGGGTTTGCTGATACAACTTTATGAACAAAAAGAAATATTTCCATTCTTCTGTAACAACCACCAAATGCTCTCTCATCTTGAATTAAATTTTCAACAAAGAAAAAAAAAAAGAGAGGCACTTGAAAAGTAGGGACTAGAGACTAAGCTTGAGTTTGACCTTGCGTGGCTGAGTGGTTTTCAGGCATCAAATTTTATTCTCAATGAGGAGTAACCAATAAGATTCTTTATCTTAATTATCAGTTAATCTTCATGTCATTGCAATATACAGGTGATCTCAGAAAATTAAAACAATTCAAATTTGGAGGCCCACAATAGAGTGGAAATCTGTGAAATGTTCATAGTCAGTAAGGATGAGTCTCAAGCTAGTCTCTGTCATTGAAAAGAGCTTCTAGTCACTCTGGCTCATTGATTTAATTATAGAAAACTGAAATGAACATTCCTGCATGGCATTGACCAAGTTTAGTCTCAGTTGATACATTGAAATGACTTAATGTTATATACAAGCAGTTCCAAATCATTTACTGCGTAATCAGACCTAACAGTGATGTGATTACTACCTGGTGTTCGTCGTTGAGCCTGGATGATGATGCTCCAGAATCAGTGTTACATGGGGCCACAACTTTTACTTTGTGCACAGATGCAGATGCGGACTGTTCCATCTCTGATAAGCCAGTAGTCCCTTCCACTGTTGCCATCGTGATACTTGTAAGGAGTCCCAAGGGTAATTTGACATTGTATTAGAATAAAGAGACAAAAAAAGATGTACTGTGAAACTAGGAAAACCAAAAACACCAAAAACATTTGTATTTCAAGGAAAAGGCCTATCAGGTGTCAGATATTAAATTACTTTAGTTTAGTTTAATTACAATATATTACAATATATTACAATATTACAAAAAAATATGCACTGTCCGCAGTTAGCAAAGGCTAGTCGAGTCGGGCAGTGTTAATAGGTATATTATAAAATAAAAAGATTTATAGAGCTAGAGATTCAAAATTCTAGAGAAATTACAACTACATTAATACATTTAAGATACGGCAAGAGAACAGAACAAGCTGGGGTCTTATAGTTGTGCAATTAAAGTAGACAAATCAATATAATCGTCATGTTTTTCGAGTCTCTGGAGGAGGAAATCATGAATTTTACTCTTAAAATTGTATTTTGATAGCTGGAGCACTTCACAAGACAAGCTATTCCAGATTCTAACACTAACTGGTAAAAGGTAAAGATAAAGCCTGTTTGAGCCAAGTGGCCCATTGGGCTGGCACTTCAATTGAGTTTCCGTGGCATGAAGCGACTAGGAGTATTTTTACTCCCCCCTGGAAAGCCAGTCCATCACAGGGTTACCCCCTTCAGACTCCGGAAGGATAAAAAATTTTCGAAGATAATTTTTTTTTAATACGGGATGAAGAAAGTTAAGATCCTCTACATTTTTGAATGATGGTTTTTTTAATTACAAATTGAAAACACAGAGATCCAATTGAGGAAATAAAAACAACCAGCTTTTAGTAAGTCTATTCCATACTCTGTGGATGTCTTTGTTTAAAACTTTCGATTTTAAATGAGGCTGAAAATAACTTTCTTTTGGAGTTTTACTCATTATATGAACGCGAATGAGTTGAACATTGTAAAGATATTTAACATAACAATGATCCGATATTAAACTTCCACGAGGGCAATCAATAATCAAATTGTACGGACATGGGTATAATTTAAATACAATAACTGAGTCTTCCTCTGAACACTTGGCAGAAATTAACAACTTATAAACATTGGACTGTAATAAATAGGAATTACAACTAGGGAAAAGTTACTTTGCTAAAATTCTATCAAAAATGAGAAACGGTAATTCATTTTTGGGGGGGGACGTGACTATCTCGTATATCACAGACGATCGATCGATGGCAGCTTCGCTTAAGGATAAAAAAGAACTTCCTTCTCGACACAAGGCGATCGTTTAAACAAAGGCAGCAGTAGATAGCAAGTGTTAATGACACTCAGATCCTCCACTTTCCCCATTTTTCAATAAAAATTTACCAGTTATTAGTCAAAACAGATCTCAAAACAACCTTTGGTAGAAAAGTGAAGCTTTGAGTCTTCAAGTCCACGAAAAAAATTGGAGAAAAAATATCACGGAATAATCTTGACGAAAAATATGTAAACAGGGATATCTAGAGAAACGAATATTTGGTAGCTGCAATTTGAAAGAAGAGATACGTTAAAACATTACTTGAAAGGCTCTAAAATAATTCTTACCTCTTAGCTACACTATCAGGAACTCTTTGTAAAGAAAACTTGGGTAACAAGGAAAAAATCTTCACCAAGCATACTATTCTCTACAAGCAGGACAGATGCTTACAAATTTGCTACAAATTAGTGCCCAGCTTGAAACGGTCAACAAAAACTAGCTAAGTGGGGGTGAGGTGAGTATGGATTTGCTCGATATTCGAAGCAGCTCCTTAATTTCGATTTGGGAACTGATGCCATTTTAAATATAACAAAGGAAACATTAGCTATCTTAAAATCATACGTAAAGCAAGTGCTCTCCAAAAATCATGAAAATTGTAAGATAAATTCAATCAGGAAATGATTCGCGCTCAGTCGCAGCATTCGTTTCCAGTCTACTATCGACTTAAAGGTTCGAAAGTTGTTGAATGCGTATCGAGCTGAGGCGAAATGGCAAGGAACTTCTCGAAAGCTGATAAGTTGAGGTTTTATGTTGAACAGAGAGCTTAAAAGAGACTCATAGACCTTAGCACTTCCTTTTGAAAGTGGGAATCAAACGGTCTTTGATCCCTGATGGAGGACCCAGAGAGAATTCTAGACCACCTTGAACCTTCTGATCTGTCACAGGAGTTGGTAAGTGTAGGATTTCTCCTAAATTTACGGGATACAGTTTTAGATCATAGTAAGAAATGATGGCATCCGTGTAATTTTATGGGCCACACTCTACAGTTAAAATACTAGCTCAAGAGGTCTTTCCTTTTTTACGCGCCGGAAGCCTCGTCCAGGAATGGGAGTTCAAGTGTGTGTAATATGACTCTTGGAACTTACCTGTTTTTCTAAACGGAACATACTAAAACTACCATAAGTACAAGATCTTCACAAATCATGACTGAAATTTGTATCCTCCTCATTTGAAGCGTCAAAATCCTCCCCCTCCCTCTCCGGGTTGAAGAGGAGAGGGGGGAGGGGAGGGTGCAAATGAAAGTGGAAATGAGATCCAGTTCAATGATCTGATATAGATTTAACATTTATTAGTTTTATCTTTCTGTAAACTACATTTTGGTCCCATGTTTGTGACTGGATGAATACATCTTTCCATATTTCTTTACTGAGCTCCTAACTCACCCTCTTTCTTATTCTATACAAAACATGATGCTATCGACATTGGCGAGCCTAACAGTATGCAAGACACATGTCATGTATGAACTTCATAATGGGCCTTGGTCACTGGGGAGTCTCTGAGGCTCAGTGATAGAACATCGGAGGGCGGAGTCCGAATATCTGAGGGTGGATTCCTTGTGGGGACTCAGAATTTTTCTTTGTCCCAGGTTCATGATTAGACTGAAATCATCTTTCTACATTTTGGTGATAAACCTTCATTTTAGAGAATATTATTTTCGTGTTGGATGAAATTGATATCACAATATAGATGAAGATCCGCAAAATTGCAAGCCAGTCGGGCAGTGCGTGATAGTAATAAAATTATTTTGGGGGAGTACCCCTGCCCTGTGGGGCTTAACCAAGTTGACATTATTATTCAGCAATAATTATTTGCCAGAGTCAAAGTGAATATTGTAAAGTAATCACTGAGATGAAATTGAGGGGATCATTCAGCAATGTTCACTGAGCCTGAGGCAAATAATTATTGGCCGTTTTCACACTAGAGGACAGACAAATCATCTGTACAGACAAATCGTCTGGCATTTGTTCGTCGAATTTGAATTCGAGAAGGCCATATGCCGAATAGTTGTCCATCTTATGAGTGCAAAGAGAACTGACACTAGGTCGTGTTGTAAAGCAAAATGGCTGCTGCCATGTCGAAACTTCCCATAAAACCTCGCTCTGTTGCTAGTCCCATTTCCTTATGGCGAAAAAATCGAACATTTCACTGTCTGATATGAATTTAAGTCGTACTGTCTTCGACTTGTTCGTCTCGACAGGCGAATCGTCTTTCCAGACGGCCGAATATCAGACAATTTGTTCGTCGAAAAATTTGTTCGTCCCGTTTTCACATCAGACGATTTGTTTGTCTAAGATGATTTGTCTGTCCAGACGATTTATCCGTCCAGACGATTTGTCTGTCCTCTAGTGTGAAAACGGCCATTCTGACTAATATGATTGCTTACTGTTGTAAATTTGTTTAACATCGTTGCTGTTTCTGTTACAATTGTTTTGATTACTTGTTTTGAGATCAGGAGCCAATTTTCATGGGAATTTGATATTTATTTGAACGAGTAAAAAACCTGATATCTTTAAGTTTCTTTGGTGTTACTCCAAACTTAGTAACTTTTGTTTATACTCTTCATAACTGAATTTTTTTTTTCATTATGTTTACCGGTATCTCTCCTTTGGTATCATTGAAGAAAATGTGAGGCAGCCATTTTGAAATTTAGCACCCCTGCTATAATGACCAAGATAAAAAAGTAAAGAGAAAGACTGGTTATGAGCCAATCGCCCCATTAGGCCAGGGCTTAACTCCTGTTTCCGTACCATGAAGTGACCAAGAGTATTTCAGATCTACTTCCCCATGGATGAGATGCCAGTCCATTGCAGGGTCACTCCGCCCAGCATTAAATTTGCCGGTACCCATTTAAAATTCTGTCTCGATCACTCATGGAAGTTTAAGGGTTAACTAATGAGAACTCAAAGGAAAAACAAGTAACCTGCTTGGAGTGTAGGAAAATGCAAGTAAAAAAGTAAGGATTGGTGTTAGTTTTGCATTAATTTTGATTGGTTGAAACAAATCTTTTTGGGGCAAGTCTCTTACACCAATCACAGAGCAAAGAAAAAAAAGTGAAGCAATCCAGGATCATGGCCAACAGTTGACTGACTGCTGGTTGACTGTCCACTGACGCTTTGGCTGATGTGTTTGCCAACATGTTGGTAGGATCAGATTCTTTACCTTTCCCAGGATCGCTTTCAATTGGAAATTACTCTGAAAAAGTAATGTGGGGATTGTGAGTAAGAGGTTGAATTTCCTTTCCTCAGATGGAGCTTCATACGGGAAGACATTTGCAATCAGGATCAAAACTTCCAAGGAAAGACTATGAGGTATCTATTAGAGCCAAAGATCTCAATATAAATTCTTACCACTGTCCATTATACATTTGTTATAATTTGAGCTCTGAGAATGTGGTCTTTTATCAAACAAAATCCTTTAGTTGAATTTATTTTTCTCCTCATCCCATTTCTGTTTGAAAAAAAAATGTTTAAAAGACCTCTTTCATTTGAAGCAGGTTTTTATTCTTTTTTATTCAAAAGCAAATTGGTCTTCTTAATTGCTTTTAAATATGAATGAAGATCCTATGGTTTTTAAACATGATCTACAGGCTAATAGTCTAAGAGTAGTTTGCAGGAATGTAAAAAATAACAACTAGAACCACCATTCAAAGGAGAGGTCTCTTAGTATTGTAAAGGTAAATTTTACTTTCTCTTAAGAATTGAAAGGGTTTAACTGCATTTTATCAGTTCACCAATATCCTTGTCCGTTACTGCATGCTTAAGTTCAATTTGCATTTCAACTGCTAAAATTTAATGTATCGTGCCACTTATTTATTAGACTATCTGAAAAATAATTTATGGAGATTTAATATTTCCCTTCTAGAGCCTAGATTATGATGTTTGTTACAACAAACCATTTTCAAGAATGCTAGCATCCAGAGATAAAAAGGTAAAAATATTGTTGAACAATTTTGAATTAAAAGCCACAATGAACCTTGCTACTTTTTGAATGTTGATATACCAGTTGGTGTAAGTTTGTCTGGAGGCAGCGTGGTTGAGTGGTCAGCATGTTGGATTCGCAATCTACCACTTCTGGGTTCGAGTCCTGCCCTGAGCCCTACCTGAATTTGTTTCAAGAAAGCTCCGAGTTCAAATCCTCGGCTGTGCTTATAAATAGCTAACTCGTTTTCCTCTGGCCAGTTGGGACTCTTAACAATGTTATGTTCAATTTGAATTATTTATTTTCAGTTGTTTGCTCGGCCCCCACTAGCACTTGTGCTATAAACACTGCCGAGGGTAAATAAAGGTATTAAGTCAGTACCAAATTTTATTCTTGATATCACCAAAACTCATTATTATGCATAGTGTGAACAAATGTCCACTTTATTGCTCACCATCTTTCTATCCTGATAAATTCCCCATCTCCTATCCTCCATCTCTCATTTCCTATCTCCTATCTTCCATTTCCAATCTCTGATCTCCCATCTCCTGTTTCCCATTTTGCATTTCCTACTATACTCATCACCATACCTCTGACACTCCATTTTCATTGAACTCCATTCCCTTCCTACCTGTCCACTATGATCATGTTGATGACATACAGTTTTTTTAATCATATTATTATCATTTCTAATTGGTTACCAGTCACTTTTGGGGCAAGAGGTGGTCAGATGGTTGGTAACAGGTGCTATTGGGATCTTGACTGGCTTGGTAAGAGTTGTTACTCTTTGAGAAAAGTTTTCAAAAAAATGTTAAGTGTCACTGATCAGTAAAACCATGAAAGAGAAAGAATTCTTAATCGACTTTTCCATGGATTAATTTAATTCAGTATCTGACAACTGATTGCTGCAAAAATAAAAGTACTAAGAATTACTGAGGACCTTCTTAGCTGTTTCAAAGTTCTCAAGAAGTGCATGAACAAACTCGATTGTCTTGTCGACGAGATGCTTTACATCAAACAATTAACACCGAGTTTGAACGTGCAAACAGATTCTATCCGTGTTAAAGTATTTGTGTAGCTACCTCCCCTATGCAGATTAGTTGTAACTCTTGAACTCGCTTTTGTTAATTTTATTTTAATTTGTACCCTTGACAATGGCGTCATGAAGTCACCTAAACATTGGGATATTATATGGTTCATTTTTACCTGTCTATGTATTACTAAATCTTTGTTAATACGAATTACATTTTTGGAAAAAATTTTATGCCTGTTAACTCCTGCAAGTGATTAACATGTAACTTCTTCCTATGATATCCATACATTATCCAGCAAACAGGTAGTGAGAATACCTAAACTTATCAGGTAGAAGTTATTATCTTGCTTTAACATCAAATTCTTGTAACTAATATAACTTGCGATGAAATTCATAGGAGCTAGAGGGAACACTAAATTACTGTCTAACCTATATATATAATTATTAAAAACTGGATCATTGGATAATGCAATTGAAGACTTTTCATTGGCTTAGCCATTATGGTATATGAGCCAATAATACCATAATCTAATGTCTGTACATTGTAACATCCGATTTCTTCTTACAAAATAAAGTCGAGAAGATTTTTCTAATATCTTTGGGGTGTTTTTTTTTTAATTAAACGATTGTTCCACTCGCGCTTGTTGGATATAAGATGATTATAGCCAACTTGGTGCTACACGCCTCATTGGCTATCTATCATCTCATATCCAACGTGCGCTCTTGGAATAATTGTTAATTATCCTCATGCAGCTACATATAAATCCCCTTCTTGAAATTTCTTCATAAACAACATAAATTCACCTCTTGATAATTATTTTCACCGGAAAATAGTATACTGTTGCAAGTAAAATTCCATTTCCCAGACAGGTTCTCGCAGACATTTGAATATTCTCTTCCTTTCTTGATATCATCTCATTAACCCTTTATTATACCCAAGAGTGACCTCATCTAATTTCTCCTTACAGTATCACCCCTGAATCACACATAAAGGTCATAAGAATATTGAAAATGATCAACAACCACATGCAGACGCTCTTGATTGATAAGTGAATTCTCCTTGTCAGCAATTTAGGAAATGTAAAGAGAACAGTATGGAGAATATGCATACTGATGTTAGGATGTGAATGGTTGAGCTAGAGCAAACTTGTGCACGTGTGCTTTAACTTTTAATAACTTGATTGAAACTTTATATTCCATTTGTATTATTTTTTTAACTAATTTTTTTTGGTTCTATGTTTAATTTGCAGGTGGCTGTTTTTATTGACTATTTTGTGACACTCTTAACTAAGTGGAAATTTCACACTATTGACAAATGTATCTTTTTTCACTTTGTTTATTTTATTTAACAGACTGAGTCTAAAATCCACCTTTCGACATGATAGTTTAACATTAAGCTTCTTAGTTGTGAAGGGTCGAAGACGTGTGGAAAATTAAGTAAATTAACAGGTAAATTAAAACCCATAAAAACTCTGTGAAGAAAGAGAAATGTTAGCCGGGAGTTTCATGTCAGTATATATAGTTGTACTTTATTCATTCTTCATTCTGCCTGCATGAAGTTAACTCCAAAATTCCTAGCTTAGTGACTCAATAGACAAACTCAGTTTTTACATTAAATTTTGTAAACACAATTGCTTTGTATAAGCTTGTAGATAAAATAAGAAAAATGGTAAAATTTAAACCTTACTTGACTGTTTGAAATCTAATGTTAGCTAGGTATAATTATAACATTGTAGAGAATAAGATGTTATTTAAAATTTTAGCTGAGGTTTAGATATTCTTTGGCCACATATCCTTTGTGGATCTGAGGTAATTTAATGGAAAGAATTTTGGATATGCTTATCAACTAAAAGATGCTCCTTGACTTTATTTCTCACTATTGTTTGGATATCAGCTCTAAAGGAGTGCACACCCTCTGGTTGCTTAGCTGTTACTCTTTTAATAATGATGGCTTTTAATGGAGTATTTTGTCTTATAGCTGGGATTCTGTGTGTTATTGAGGTAAGGAAGGAATGGTTTTAACGTGATGTCATAAACTTGATTGTGTGTGCATGATTCTGTTTGGCTGATGTGACATATCGGTAGATTTTGTCATTCATGATTAGTCTTGACAAACAATTAATTTTAATCAACAGATTCAGTCAACTTTTATATGGGATAGCAGTCTTTCTCTTCTTTTCAGTTCATTTTTTTTAACTCCCATGCATGACCAAGAAAAACTTCTCACTAAAATATAAATATAACAGTCAGCAGATAGGGGATGAGAACAAAGAAAAATATGAATCAGGGGAGTTATTAGTTGATCTCAATACCAAATTCTCTAAACTGATATTATTATTGTATGGCAGACAGTAAGGAGAATTGCTAATGAGATCTTGAGAGGGAAAGGGTTAATTCTTACCATTTAGAATATTGATATTATAATAATAATTAAATATTATAATAGTTGTGAATCAATGATACTTCATACTAAAATTAATACTTAACATGTTGGTGTGGAGATGGCCTAAGTTGGAATTCAGGGTGCTTGAGATTTTTTGAGTGGGGGATCTAACAAAGTTTCCTCCTTTATGGTTTTAAATTAATATTCATTTGATAAATGTAGTGAATAACTTGATCTCATTTTAGCCTGTAGCAGCTGGGAGTGGAATTCCAGAAATCAAGTGTTACTTAAATGGAGTCAAGGTTGGTTGATATAACTGCATTACCTCAGCTATTTTCAGGAGGAGCTTGTTTGATACATCGACAAGAATTGTTAGCAACATAAACATTGATACTAAGGAATACAATGCGTGATAAAGATGCCAAAAGAAATCTTTACAAAAAAAAAATGTTGAATGCATCTCAGAGCCTCCGTCCCCCTCCCTGACCCCACCTAGAAATAATTTGTCCTCTCTTAGGAAGTTCCTTTTTTGACATTGTAGGTCCCTCATGTAGTACGGCTTAAAACTCTTGTTTGCAAGGCAGTTGGTGTGCTGTTTAGTGTAGCTGGAGGTATGTTGGAAATTTTACACTTCCCCATAGAATAAGAAGAACTACAGTTTCAGGCCCCTTTCCTGATTTTTTTTCCTTCTCTAGTGTGATAGTTTTGTTAAGGATTTCTTTTCAACATATACTGTTAATTTAACCAGTTAAGGACCCCTGGGCACCTATTATATTTTTGGACATTTGCAGTGGGCAATCAATCAAGACAGGTACTAAATTGAGGCTAGGCACTTCATTTATAATTTTCACCAGTTTCAGCTAATAAGAGTAAGTTATTTTCTAAAATAAAAAATCCTTCTAACAAAATCTGAAAAAGTAAAATAGACAGTGCAGTTAAAGATTTTAAGCTGGTAAAGAACAAATTAATCAACTCTCCTCTTTTGCACCTCTGCTTTTTTTTTGGGGGGGGGGGGAGAGAGGGTGGGGATGATGGGAGAGAGGTGGGGTGAGTGTATATTCGGAGCTGAGCAATAATTAACTTTTCCTACCTACAGGGTGGACACTTATATGGGTTGGACTCTTGATGGTATCTAGTTATTCTCGATTAATTTTTTGAATTCAGGTTTATTTGTTGGTAAAGAAGGACCCATGATCCACAGTGGTGCTATTATTGGCGCTGGAATACCTCAGGTGATACAACTTAACCCTTCACACCCTATTACATCAGTATGCATATTCTCCCTACTGTTCTCTATACATTTCCTGAGGTGCTGACAAGGAGAATTTGTTTAACAATCAAGAGCTTCTTTGGTTTGGTAATCAATTCTTCTTTTCTCGTGATCCTCATGTATAATTCAGCAGTTTTATTGTAAGTAGAAATAAGAAGTAGATGTTGTCATGTGGATGCTGATCACTTTCATGGTTTAAAGGTTTATTTTTTGGTGATATAATGGTTATTAAGTTCTCAAATGTAAGATAATGTGATAATTCAAGCCGGGGGAGCAATGTTTAATACATGGAGCATACACTTTTAATTATTCTTGTTTCTTAATGAAGTGTAGCTATATGATGTAATTTATTTAATAACTGATTAAAAATGAAAAACAAATTATAAGAAAATTTTATAATTGTCAGAATCAACAATTAAGTGTATGCTTCATTATGATAATAATTTTTTTCATCTGGTTTTCATTTTTAATTTTAGTTTTTCTTTTTTTGCTCTTTGATTTATTATTAATAATGATCTATATGACTGTATGTTAATTGTAATCTTTTTCAAAACATTTTTGTAAACAGAATGTTTCTCTTTTCTTAATTTGCAGTTCCAAAGTATTGCATTTAGTAAAATCAAATTGAACTTCCCCTATTTCCGTACAGACAGGTATTCAACTTTATTTTTACCATAATAGAATCATATTAATGATACATAAAGATGATCATTTTATAGACTTAAAACAAACCATTCAAACATAAATATTGCCCAGTTCAACATTTAAATGAGGCTTTTGCAACCTGTGGACCTGATGCTTCTGTGTGGTGTTTGGATTTAGCACCTGGAATACCAGCCTAAGGGGGCTGGGTCTGGGTTGGAACTATGACCAGACGTGTGTATTTCTCAGGCCAGAAATTTTCCTCACACAGTGCCTCTCTCCACGCTGGATTTTAAATATTAAGTACCAGCTAATTTTAGTGGGAGGCGCAGTGGCCTCATGGTTGGTGTGCTCAACTCTGGATCGAGTGGTCCTGCAGGTTCAAGCCCCAGCTGGAGACATTGTGTTGTGTTCTTAGGCAAGACACTTTACTCTTACAGTGCCTCTCTTCACCCAGGTGTTTAAATGGGTACTGGGAAATTTAATGCTGGGGGGTAACCCTGCGATGGACTGGCACTCCATCCAGGGGGGAGTAGAGTAATGCTCCTGGTGGCTTCATGCTATGGAAACCAGAGTTAAGCACTAGACACTGATGGGCCATGGGCTCGTAAGTAAGCAGACTTTACCTTTTTTACCTTTTCCAGCTACTTTTGCAGGAAACATGTGGAAATGCTTATTAGTAGGCAGGGTCAATAACAGCAGGGTAGTGGGAAGATGTAGTTATAATTATGTAGTACCTTCCTGTTACTTACTTTTAGCTTTTACACAAATCTCATCATTCTCCTAATTGTTAGACTTCTAAGAATAACAACGCAATAAATTGGAATGGATTGAATCTGAAAATACGGAAAATGTAACCGCAAGTGTCTGAAGTAGATGTTGTAAGGGAGAGGAGGCCGTCGAAGCTATCAGAGCGAACTCCCCGCTTTTCCAAAATACCCATTGGTATCAAATTATATTGAAACTACTGCTGAGGTGTAACTTGTGATTGACTAGCATTCCAGTAGGATGTGTATCAATACCTGTAGTCACTTCATGCTACAGAAAGTGGGATGAGCTGCTGACCAGTCGTGTTGCTGACCAGTCCTGTTGCCCAACAGGTGTAAGAGAAAACTTATCAATCACATTTTTTTTCAAATTGTTTTCTGTTCTAAGCACTTTTTACCATCACTATTCTTTCAGAGAGAAGAGAGATTTTGTGTCTGGAGGAGCAGCTGCCGGAGTGGCAGGTAATTAACATACTCTCTAATCATCAATTTGAGAATACACTGACTAAGACGATGCATGTACTTAATTTTTTGTCAAATCAACATAATTTACCTATAAATCAAGCATGACTTTTATTAGGTCCAAAATTAAAGGCATTCATATATTGCTTTTCAGTAAAAACTTATTAATAAATAGACTATTGGAGACTTTTTAACAATTCAGTTTTTTTTCTTCTCTAGCTGCATTTGGTGCTCCCATTGGTGGAGTTTTGTTTAGTCTGGAGGAAGGAAGTTCATTTTGGAACCAGGGACTTACTTGGAGAAGTGTAAATAAGATATTTCCTGTTGTTTAGGAAATAAATTTGAAATATCAGAGTTAACTGTTATTGTTGGTCATAAAATAAATAACAACTGAACTGAGTTGTTAAAAAGATAGAAAGTAATGGTCACTGATTGACACATTGTGAAAGGTTTCCTCAAATGTAAAATGTGTCACTGAGTGATTTTTTGTTTTCTTTTTTTGCAGTTCTTCTGTTCTATGGCTTCTACGGTCACATTAAACTTTTGTTTATCTGGTATAAAAGGCTATGGTTGGGGCTCATTTAATCAACCAGGATTGCTTAATTTTGGACTCTTTAGTGTGAGTACCTTTCTTGATATTAATTCCCTTTGAAATTTATGATTTTTACATTACAAGCAAGGCTCTGCAGGGTCATAAGGCTATTAGAATTGTTTTGTAAATTTTTTACAAGATATCAAGAAATTAAAAAAATATTTTTGGGCAATAGGACTATAATGTTGAAAAAAACCATTATGAACATCAAGATCATCATTATCTTCATTTTTTTGGCAATGTTTATTGAGAGTGGCTTGTGGAACTAAATTTAGGAGCTAAATCTTTGGAGCTTAATTTGTGTAATAACTTTGAAAACACTGTTTGCTTTAAATTAGCTTTTAAAATAATTATGTATTTGTTGAATTGGAGGTGAAAACTTTTAAATTTTAGATTTAACAAAAGACAGCAAGAGAGAGATATTTGTGACCTTGCTAACTGTACTGTAGAAAAAGAAACCTTACTATCTTGTTTCAGTTGTGATTTTGTGTGATTGTGAAATGTTTTTTCTTCAATTAAAGCAACATTCTGGGGTCTCATCTTGTTGGCGTAACGAAAAAAACATACGTGGACTCTTTTGTATTGAGTTCAACATAATTAAAAAACAACTATCGAGGAAAAACAACAAGACAAATTCTAAAGAAGTATAAGGAGCTCGGGAATAAATGAGTTTCACTTTGATTACTTTGTTTATGCTTATATGAGTTTTAGGGCAATATTACAGAACCTTAAACTAGGGTTTACAATTATTACTGAACGAATTCTCTTTCCTGTGTTTCAATGAACTCAAAGTGTCGCGGAGAAAAGAAATGCAACCTTTGGAACATACAAGATGTTCTGATCTTCATAGCTATGGGCTTTGTTGGTGGTCTCCTTGGAGCATGGTTTAATGCATTAAATAAGCACCTGACAGTGCATCGCATTTTGCATGTTTATTCCCGATCCAAGCATGTGAGGTAAGCTTACAAGGTCTTTTAATCCTGTGACCCATAACGCAGTGCATGACGAGCATCCAGTTGCTGTTACTTACAATATCACCACTGAATCCCACACCAAGGTCACAATTAAGACTAAAGAAATGAGCAACATCAAAGACTGAAGCTCTTGATTGTTGAAATGTGTAGAGAACAGTATGTAGAAAATGCAAACAGATGTTAGGGTGTAGATTGAGGGTTAAATACTTATTGAAAATCCCCACGCACATTTAAATCTGGTTTTTGGTTAATTAAGGTCAAAGAGTATGCTCCCAGAATCACCAATTGGGAATTTGTCTTTGATGCATTTCGCTTCGCTTGTTCATGCCACTGTCAATCAATCATCTTAATCCTGAAGGTTACTTTACATGTATTTCCATTCCATTTCCACTCACTTACCTCCTTCATGCTTTAATATTTATCCCCTTTCTCATTAAATATACTTTTTATCATCCTTGTCGTTAATTTTTATTCTCATGCCTCAGTCATGCTCAGTCATGTTTTAAGGGGGGGGGATCATTTCAGGAGAAGTCGCTTAGAGCTTTCCTATCAGCATCCCTACATTTACATTATTTCCTAGATTGACAAGACTTTTTACCACAATTGGCAGTTATGTTGCAATCTGATTGGCCAATTTTTTGTTGTCAATAAGAGAACAGACATGGCTGCTGGTGTCAGCATGTCATACAACATGTCATGCACTGAAATAGTCATTTTTCTTGACGTCGATATTGTTGCAACATTTTGACCACTGATGGTGAATATCGTTGTTGATAAGAGTACAGACCACACTAAACCACGACGTCGATTTGTTAATTTCACTTTGCAGGATTCTTGAAGCAGTCCTGGTTGGCTTGATCACAACATCAGTAGCTTTCTTTGGTCCCATTTACCTTGCACGCTGTAAAACACTTCCATCGGTACAGGTTGTTAATGTATTATATCTCTCAGTTAATGCATGGGCAATAATTAGCCATATTTCACTGAACAGCCTCACTCCCTCAACAGCTTAATTCAAAAGTTTGTGTTTAATTGAAATTTCCCCCCTCTATTGTATTAGAAAGATTGGGTTGATAAATAACTTACTATCCCTATTTTCTCAGTCCTTACTGTAAGTTACAGAACCTAGTTTTCTGCTTGGATTTATGGCTGTACACTACTTACCTGGACCCTGAAAAAACTGGTCTTACATTACTGTACAGACCTTAAACTAGGCTTTTTAGTAAGAGGTAAATATACTTCAATGATATATTATGCATGCAAAACCTTGAATTAAAGCAAGGGAGAGGGGGAAGGTTGTTTTAGCTTGAAATATATTTTTAACTCAACTCAATAATTTTCTCGTCCAAAATCTTTCCCCATAGCTGTGTGAATGTATGGTATCATTTATGAAAATTGAGCATTAAATCACATGCAATATAATTTTATTCTTGGTGATATTTTCATCCATTCTGATTAACGAGGAGAAACTATTTTTATAACACGTCATTAGGGATGTTTCAACTTAAAGTGCACCTAAACCCAAAAATTTTTTTTCGCTTAATGAAATAAGCTTATTTTTTGAAGTATTTCTGTGCAAAATTTTTTTAATTTGCTTAAATCTTAAATTTTCTGTGCCTAGTCAAAATATGGAAAATCGGCCGCCATCTTGCCCCACGACCGAGTTTAAAGAGGAATGGTTCTAGCGGATAATGTGACGTCAAATCGAGAACACGAAAGTCTGCTTTTCACACATTTTCACTTGTTTGGGAAGGTTGTGGTCGATATTGTCCGAAATATGCCGACCAGGTGTGTTGTATGAGGAATGTATGAAGCGTGATACCCTCTTGCAAATTTCGCACGTTGCTACATCCTCCTACAACACACTTAGTCGGCATATTTTTGGAAAAAATCGACTACAACCTTCCCAAACAAGCGAAAATGTGTGAAATGCAGACTTTCGTGTTCTCGATTTGACGTCACAGTACCTGCTAGAGCCATTCCTCTTTAAACTCGGCCATGGGGCAAGATGGCGGCCGATTTTCCGTATTTTGACTGGGCACAGACAATTGAAGATTTGAGCAAATAAAAAAATGTTTGCACAGAAATACTCCAAAAAATACGTCTATTTCGTTAAGCGAAAAAAAATTTTCGGGTCTAGGTGCACTTTAAGGTTTTTACTTTTAACCTTTTCACCCGTACCCTTAAGGGTGACTGACATCTAATTTTTCCTTTCAATATCACCCTTTTATTACAAGACTCGGGCAGTCAGAGGGCCAGTAACTAAAATCAACCAATCAAAATGCTCTATTGCCAGTCGATATAATCTCTCAGTATTGGACTGGGCACTGTCCCTAATGGTCCCGAATGATACCGCACTTGTGTCCCTTTGAACTTCAGTGGTATAATAAATTCTTATTAACCAAGCTAGCTTGGGACCGTACTGGAAGAATATCAGCCCTCGGTCTTTTTTGTACGGACCGAGCTGCGCTCAGTCTGTACTGTCAAGACCTCAGGCCAATATTCTCCCAGTAGGGCCCTTGCACTTGGTTAATAAGATATATGAATTACACTATGCACGAAGGTTAGGAGAATAATAGAAATGATCACCAACTACAGAAGCTCTTGATTTTTAAACAAATTCTCCTTCTCAGCACCCAAGGAAATGTATAGAGAGCAGTATGGAGAATATGCATATATACTGATGTTAGGGTGTAAAATATTAATGCATCATCTATTTATTGTTGATTGTTTCTTCAGGGTAGTGCCTCATCTGCAAATGACACTAAATCTTACTTTTGTCAAGAAGGACAGTACAATGACATGGCAACATTGTTCTTTACCTCCCAGGAATCAGCAATTCGGCATCTTTTTCACCTTGATGGTAAGAGCCAGTTCTTTCCTCTATGGGTAATTTATTTTTGGAAGTGCTACACAGCAAAGCATTCAAATCATTACAGTCACTGTGGTGATTTTTGTTTTGCACTAATCAGAGCTGTTACAGTAGCTGTTTGATGACTGTTCATGGCTCCTTGCTGTTCAATTAAATCAAATTCTGTCCAGCCAACTTAATGAGATGTGTATAAAATGTTTGCATTATAATTTGACAAGTTTTGGACTCGTCCTTGGACATTTTTCAAACAATTTCTTAATGGAATCTCAAAATACAGTTTGCATTTACTTTTTGTTTGGTTCCTCTAATTTATAGTTGGGAAAAATGTTAAATATTATTAAAAACTGGATCATTGGATAATGTAATTCAAGACTTTTTATTGGCTTAGCCATTATGGTATATAAGCCAATATACCTTAATTTGCAAATATGGTAAGTGCATGTGTCAGCCTAAAATCAAAAGGGAGCTAAAAAAATTTAATAAAATTTAATAATTTAATTTAACCTTTTGAAATAAAATAATAATTTATTATTCCACTTGCGCTTGTTGGATATGAGATGATTATAGCCAACTTGGTGCTATGCACCTTGTTGGCTATCTATCATCTCATATCCAATGCACGCTCGTGGAATAATTGTTAAATGTGATGTCTGATTGGCTTATGTTTTCTTTTAATTAACTTTTTGACCCCTAGGAGTGCCTATAGCCTCTAAATTCTCCATAGAATCACATTATTGAATAAAGTCTCATTTTCTGGTTGGTTAAAGAAGTGAGATATTTAACATGGAGTTTTGAGGTCGAGTTGAAAACAAGGCTTATGTGATATTGTTTTGAATCTATACATATATAATATAGCTATAAGCAGTGCTGTTTTTTTTTTCTTGTTTTTATTTATTTTGCGATTCAAAGAAAATCCATTACTTCACTCATGAATTCTGTGTTAGATTGCACTTGAAAACGGATATTGCACTCATCACTTGAAATTCCTTTAATATCGGTTTTCGGGTGCAATTTGATGCGGAATTCCCTCATCAAGTAATGAATTTTCCAATACATTATATCACCCCTGAATTAAACATTAAGGTCACAAGAATAAAGGAATTAATTGCAAACCCAAGAGAACTTTCATAGAGATAGAATTAATTTAAAGGGATAAAAGTGCAGCAAATGAAAATGTTCTTACCTGCACTATAACCAGTATTACCATGACTATCTGTTTCTTTCTGAATGAACATTGTAGGGTGTGGCATGCTGTCAAGAATTATCACCAACACCACAACCAGACCGCACCTCTATTAACCTGAAAATGTCTTTCTTTTGTTTTTCATCAGGTGCCTTCAGTTTGACATCATTAGGAATCTTTTTTATTTGTTTCTACTTCCTGGCATGTTGGACATATGGAGCAAGTGTTCCTAGTGGTCTGTTTGTTCCTTGCTTACTATGTGGTGCAGCTTATGGCAGGTTTATTGGTGAGCTCTGCAGGTAACAACAACCCTTCTCTAGAACTCATCTTGACTATCATCTCCTTTCTTATCAATAATTGTACCCACTAATCCATAAAAGAGGTGACACCATAAAGGGTGGCATCACCACTTGGGTGCTTGCATATAAAATTATAACATAACCAAAGTAAAGCGCGCGCTCTGATTGGTCAATTTAGCGTCCCCCATTTGCCCATGGGTGTACTTTGCTGACGTGAGCAAATGCAAAGACTATTTTTCCGCGCGCGCTTGTTTTTTCTGGTCGTGTAAGATTTGTTAAATAAAACGGAACTCTGTAGCTACAATGTATGAATGTTATGTTATAAAACAAATGGTAAACACCACAGCGTACACTATTGAGTTATGGATGCACTTGGGAGGTTTGCTAAGCACTCAAGAACCTAGAGTCGCTCTCGGCTATCGCCTCGAGCGACTCTTACGCTTCTTTCGTGCTTAGCAACCTCCCGCGTGCATCCATAACTCAATAGTGTACGCTGTGGTGTTTACCATTTGTTAATTAGTTGTTTTTAAGCCAAGGTGAGCTCATATATTGTGAGGAACACAGTGGCTTGCTAACTGTAAGCATGTGAGACTCTGGGTGGGGAGGGCGAGGCTGGGACCAGAAGAACAGACCTGGCTGGGGCAACGTGTTGTGTACCAACATACTGCCATGAAACCCTAACAAATTGTTGGGAAGGGAAACCTTTTTTTAGTACCAAAATGTAACTCCTTTATACCTTAAAAGCCACTTTGACAAGATGCTCATGAACCTTTAGTAAGAATAGTTATAACTTAATTGATTTTTCCGGATATTTAATTTATGTACTTATTAAATGTATTTGACCATTTTTATTTTATTATTGAGCCAGGCTACTGGGATATGAGCACACTTACCATGGAACGTTTGCACTGATTGGAGCAGCATCTTTTTTAGGCGGAGTGGTGCGCATGACCATCAGCTTAACTGTCATCCTGATAGAGTCAACCAATGAGATCAGTTATGGCCTGCCTATAATGATTACGCTCATGGTACTACATGAATTCTTTTCTCTTCTTATGTATTATATTGTATTGTACTGTATTTACGAATATTTGTACAGGGTAGCCCAGTTTAGCAAATAGCTAGTTTAAATGGGGTCCTGTGAAACAGTAACTTCCACCCATCCTACCCCAGGGTAGGACATCCATCACACAGCAATTACTCCCATGTGTGGGAAATTAACATCTCTTACCCGTAACCCTGCAGGAGATGGGACCTCCATTTATTCATCCCTATCCGAGAAGACTAGAATATCTATCCATTTCTTGATAGAAAGGTAGCAAATTCTCCTCAGTTATTTTTAGTATTATTTTCTATCAACTCTTACCTTCATTAGGGCAAAAAATAACTTTTTATTTGGTTGAGTGTCAATGCATTGAGCACCTCTAGTGTGCTTGTTGGGGACACTGTAATTAAACATTTATGAACAAGTTGTTGCTGAGGATTTAATCTTGGATTCCTCCATATAATTTATTTCAAGCACAACACTCACCTCAAGGCCTGGTTTTTTGAAAGGCAGTTTATGGAATGGATGATTCAGATAATCCAGGATTAGCTGCATCTTGTGGGCACACAACATTTTGACCAGTGTGATGACAAATATTGTTGTTGATAAAGAGTAGAGACAATGCTAAACCACTGTTCATTTATTGTTTTTTAGCACAATATTGAAGTCAAACAATTTTATTCTTTCGATGGATAACACCTTGTGTGACACATTAACATGAGCAGCAGTAATTGTCTGTACTCTTATCAACAATGGGAAATTGGCCAATCCGATTTCAACATTGCTCTCAATTGTGGCAAAGAATTGAATTGTGTAGCTGCTAGGCAATAAAACTAAACCATCATTTTTGGCTTTACCCTTGGTTAGTTTAATTAACTGCTTTGAACAACCAGGCCCAGAACAAATTGTAACCTCATATGGTCCTTGATAGAGATCCTTTCAGTTCCAGTTTTCTGAAGGCCAAAAAAATCTGCATAAAGAGTTCTCCCCCAAGTTTTCATCATTCAAACAGATCTCAAACTTCATTACAAACCTGTAACAGATTTTCATTTCTGTTCAGATATTATAATAATATCATTGTAATAAAAAATTAAGTCAGGAACATTTGAACTCATTTTCACTCAGACTCTGGACACTTTCTGATTAAATGTGTGGTTCTGCAGGTAGCAAAATGGTCAGGAGATTTGTTCAATGAAGGGCTGTATGACATTCACATTAGATTAAAGAGTGTTCCTTTGCTTGAATGGACAGCCCCCCAGGAAATGTACAGGTAAGGGTCTGTGATGAGTCATAGTCCTCGGTGAACCATAATTATATCAAATATAAGTTAATGGCTATTGTACAGTTTAGATTTTGTACCAAAATTTTATATGCAGAAGTGTAACAGAGAAGTAAAGAGGGCAGTTGACTCTCACTAATTAAAAGTAAACTTTCTGTGACTTCTAAGGTTACTGCCTAAAGCCCTTGATAATTATTTTGAACCTCAAAAGGGCTATTTCCATTTAACTTTAAGGTTCAATTTATTTGCAGTCAACTGTATTAACCTCCAAGAGACCACATTTGCAGCTGACATATTCAACAGAGTTAACCTATTTATGTGACAGTGTGACCGTGTAGCTCAAGCATTGCCTAACTGGAAAAGATCACGGTTTTGAGTCCATTACTTGTAAACTTGAACTTTAATTTTCACAGATATTTACAATTTGTCATGTGGCAAAAACTTGTTAAATATATTTTTGTCAGATTGAAAGCCTCAGACATCATGGAGTCCTGTTTGTCCTACATTTACCCTCACACGAGAATTCACTCCATTATTGGAATTCTTAAAACAACAGCCCATAATGCTTTCCCAGTGGTGACTGTTGACAAAAACGCAGGAGTACCACGAGAGAATTACTTCAAAGACAGAGTTGATTCATCAAATGAACGATTTGCTCGCACAACCACCTTTTCCAGTTTGACAAGTGAGCAAAAACTGAGACGACATTTAATGAGTGGTGGAGAGAGTAGCATGCTACACAGGAGTAGAGCTGATTCTGAACATCATCCAAGAATTCAGGGTGTGAAAAGTAAGAGGAGAAAAACAAAAAGTGAGAGCAATCAGGATGATCTGAAGTTCACAACCTCTGCTCCTGTGATGTCCAGTTTGGTTGATGAAGACTCCACAGTTCAAGAGAGACTGATAGCTGGTCATGGTGTTGGTAAGTCCATTGTCACCCTGTTCAGCAATGCCGGTATCTAGTTTTACATCCGTTTTGTTAACTAGGTAAACTTCTCATATTTTTACATCTGCACCTCCATGGAAGCTTTGCAAGGGAGAAGTTTATAGGAAAACATGCTTGTGGAAATGCAGTTGGGATTTTGCCCACCCCAAACTTGGAGCTCTGCACATATCCTGAGAGCAGACCATGCAGCAATTGTCGAGTAATACCTGTCTCTGTTGTTTTATCTACAATAAATTCTGCAGAACAGCTGCATTTATCAAATGAATAAAAGTTTTTCTGATCAATTGCATTATCAAAATTTTGGTATATATATGACTGTCATTGCAGATGTCCCTAGTGGTGCAATGAACCCAAATTTTAGTGCTCTATCAGCCCCCACTGTGACAGACCCAGATAAAGAGGAACCCCAGGCTCTGACATTCCATGGACTCATTCTAAGATCACAGCTAGTAACTCTTCTAAAAGAGAGAGTGTTCTACTCTGAGAATTCACAGGTAAAGCTGGTGCATGCCATTGATATTTTAGTCAAGTATATACGCCACTGTCAGAACTGTTTTACAGTGTTAATAGCAACAAGCATGTAGCAACAAGCTATGAGAAGTACTTCCCTTTCAGCATTTAAAATAAAAATCAGTGAAAGAAAAAAGACAATTTAAGTAGATGTCAGTGTGCTGCAAGGAATTGTGGGAGTGAGGGGTATGATTTCAAGTAAAATTCATGGTCAGATGGTATAAACTACTAAATAAATTTAAGGTGAAGGGATAAGGAAAAGAGGAACACAAAAAGAGAAGAAAATAAAAAGCTCTACTAGCTTTACACAAAGATAGATTGAGCTTCTTGTGAGTAAGCAAAGTACTATTATAATAGATGTTCAGCTATTACACTTGTACACGTACTTCAATTGACATTGTTAATATTTCAGACACCCAGAAGACGTGACCTAAATTTTGAAAGTATGACTGAAGGTTATCCTCGGTTTCCTGACATTCATGACCTGCAAGTTGAATTTGAAGATCAACAGAAAATTATGGTGAGCAAACTCATAGTCTGCAAAGTGTGTTTTTTCATAGGGAAGGAGGATGGTGTTTAAAGGCTTATCTTCAAAATGTCTGTAGTTACTACAGAACTGTTTCAACACATACTGAAGTTGAAAGGTTATGAGAAGGAAGAAGAACATCATCCATGGAAAATAGTTTACTTTAACACCAATGTCTCAGAACTCAAAGTGATGTATGGAAAAAATGTAGAAAATTGATAGTTAAAACCTGGCATGAAATTGGTAATTAATAAGTGCTACGTCATTCCTGTTTTCTTGGCACCATTTTGTTTCTTTCAGGATGTAACTCCTTACATGAACCCTTGCCCATATATGGTGTTTCCTTGGACCCCTGTGCCACTGGTCTTCAATCTATTTAGGACAATGGGGCTGCGGCATTTGATTGTGGTGAACACTAAAGGGCAGGTAACTCTTGTGCAGGGATAAACTGTCCACAAAGTCATGTAGGTCTGATTATTTAAACAAAGTTTAACCGTTGCTTAACAAAACCGCATCCTTAAGTATAACCCTCAATATGGCAAACCTTTCATCTGAACATTTATTTATGTTGACAGTGTTTCGAGGGCTAAAAGCTAACTGTGGAAGGACATTTATTTCATGAAATGAACCCTTCTATAGTAAATACCTAAGGCCCACTGCTTGTATAAAACTGCAGTTTGGGCGAGACCTCATATTTAAAGGCAGCTGGTAGTGTCTATGCTGGACTGTAGTTTGGGTGTGAGCTCATTCTCTTGTGATGTACTGGCCTACTGTAAAACTCTCTTAACTCAAGCTCTCATAAGTGACCAAGACAAAATTTCTCCTTTCCACATCCACATGATGTAGAGAAGTGATGAGAATAAAGAAAGTCATACATCAGGGGATTATAAGTTGATCCAATACCAAATTCTCCAAAGTAACATCATGGAAGAGTTGTTTGGCAGACAACAAGGAGAATTATCAGTGAGATATTGGGGGTGAAGGGGTCAAGAGTGAATATCTGAATGTTATCGTACCAAGAAGGAGCCAATCAGAGAAGAAATGACTTGTCTGGTATTGACAGAGGTTATAACTTTTTGGCTTGCTCATGTGTAAACCAAAAAGTTTCTCCAATTTTCCTGATTTTTCCAATCTTCAATGGGAGGTTGTTTCAACATGAAGAACATTTCTAAAATATACGAGGTTTTTTGTGTAAATAGTTTTGTGAGTTTCACTTTGGAGTACTAAGTGTGAATGGGTTGAATATGCAGTGGGGTGCCCTGTATAGACTAGAATTGTATTCATAAGGAAGCATGTTATGCTTGATTTATGTGTTCAATAACTACAAACTATCACTGACAGCATTGATAGTGGTAAACCTAATGACTCTAATTGGATTGTCCTTAAGCTACCTTCTTGACAGATTTTGGGTCTGTGTGTATTAATAGTAAATTTTTACCTAATATTTTCTTTTTTCAGCTTGTGGGAATGATAACAAGATACAATCTAACCCATGAATATATGGAGCACTGTTTGGAAAACCTTGGCACAAACTAAAAGTAATATTTTCTGGATGTAAATTTAGAAGAAATTCTAGGATTTAATCTATGATAATTTAGAAAATATTTCTTACCATCTGTACCATAAATGTTCTTTTCTGGGGGAAAAGTAATTATTATTTTGTTATGTTTTGAATGGATGAGTGAATGAATGAATGAATGAAAAAAAAATGAATGTAGTGAATGTAAGATGTAGATTACAGATCTAATAAACAGGGGTGGATCCAGTAATTTTTGAACTTTGGCTCAGAAAGGACTGTTAGACTTTTGAGGCAAATTACTTTTCCCCAGGCCACCCTCCTACCAGTCGCAGTTGCACATTATAATTCCTTGGCCACTTCAGTACCATTTACTTGGATTCATTAAAAAGATCAGCCAGTTAAAAAGTGATGTACGATCCTGTCGATGTAAGAATTTCAGTTTCAAAGTTGTAAGCGTCAGGTCTGTTAGGGGGGGTCCGTACCCCCCCCGGACCCTCCCCTTGGATCCGCCACTGATAAATATTAAATTTCCTTGTACAAAGTCAAAAATTTAGAAAGCCAGAAATTGATAGATTATTGCAAGAAGAATAGATAGGATTCATGCAGAAAAAATGTAGTTTTTACATTGATTTCCATTAGGACAATTTTTAAAGAATTAGAATTTTCAAAAAATTGCATTGCTGCAGTAATTTTTGGTAATTGTAGGCTTGGTTGTAATTAAATATTTTGGTAATACAGCCATTTTTTTAAATCTTATGTCTGAGATGTGGAGACGGTATTTCAATGGGAAAAGGAAAAACAAAATTTATAATATGTAACTTAAGCCTTAAATAATAATATGCTTATTTTGATAATTAGTCATTGTTTTAAAGGATATTTTTTCTAAAATTAGAATTATGAATGAGAATATTAAGTCACTGAAATTGCCTGTTATAAAAACTTATTTTGATGAAATTAAATAAATGCCAAAATTATTGTATTCTCTCTTCTTTTTTTTTTTTACTTAAATAAAACAAGGAACAAATCATTAGACTGAAAAAACAAAATTCAGACTAGAATGACTTTGGTTAGACTGTGTCAATGTTTGAAAGCTTACCTTGCCCTTGAATTTAAGATTTTCAATTTCTCTTATTACACCCTAAAATTAGTATGCATATTCTCCATACTGTTCTCTATACATTTCCTAAGGTGTTGACAAGGAGAATTTGTGTAACAATCAATAGCTTCTTTAGTTAGTGATCATTTCCTTTATTCTCCTGATCTTAATGTGTGATTCAGGGGTTAAATTGTGAAGAGAAGTTAGATTCTGGTCAATCTAAGCAATCAAAGGGTTAGGACAAATATTCTCTCCACTATTTCACTATTCAAATGTACAAAATCTTTGCCTTTTTTTCTCTGCTTTAGAAACAGAATTGTAAAGGAAAGCCTTAGGAAATTTTACATATTTGAATCTCCTTATAAATAAAAAAAAGTTTTATTTACTTTGTTTTGTGCTTCCATCAAATTTGTTACAACTCCTTTTATTTTGTGACATTTACATACAACCAGTTGTGATAAAAGAAATCCAAGTATTCCATCACATGATTTAAAATTTGTCTTTGTCACCTAGTACCACAGAGTTAGCATGTTATTTGATTTCTCTTCCAAGTAATAGAGAGCCATAGCAGCACTAGTGGAACATAACATGCTTTGCCGAATCTAACATTATTTGATACTTTAAAATTCTATACGTTTCCTTTCAACTAAGATTTCAATCTTTCCCATACAACATTTTTAGCTTTCTCTACACAAATGACTATCTTTCTCTACTAGTTCAGTATTGTTACATTTCCATTTATTAAGTATCTGTGAAATATTTTACTCATCATTCTTCTTAATTAATATTAGATTTACTTACACTGTTAACCTACTCTTTTTTGTATAATATATTTTTTTTACTAATGATGAATTCAAAGAGATCCTTTAAGGTGATCGCTTCCTGTCTGATACAAGAGCAACACTGTTGTTAACTCTCTTTTTGATAGTTCCAACCGACCCTACATTATTTTCAAATGGTTAGGGAGGGTCAGTCAAATTATTTGTAGCACACAAAGTTCTTCACAGGTCCTGGGAGAGGAAGCTGTTGAACGTTGTGGTCAATGTCCTTTGACTGCAGCGAGGTAACAGGTGATTTGCTTGTTACAATAGCACCTCTGATGGCATGCCGTATGTGGCTGCGACAAATTTCTTGTAAGGGACGAAGTATTTTCTCGTCACACTGGTCGCATTTTCCACTCTCCGCTATATTCTCGTTTCCTTGGACTTGACACTTGGAGCAGAAATGCTTCAGGCAAGAATTGCACTGAAACAAAAAGAAAATAGGTTATAAAAAGAAATACAAATTATTCTTACTGGCCAAAGAAAACAACTCCTCGTAGCCTCTCCTTCTCCCAAAAAATATCATCGCCACGTACAACTGTTCTGTTTCGTTGTTTGAATGTTCTTTAATAAATGTTACTTTATACTTTGTAGGGTTTTTCACACGTCGCTGAATTCTTTACCGGCTTTTAGATAGTTACAAGAATGTCAACATCACGCAAATACTGTCAAAAATTATAATACGAGGACGTAGTAAAGCTGAAAAATCAATGGATCAAAAAATCGTTAAATTATTAATGAAACTAATAAGACGCGTGTTAACCAAGCACAGCTTTCAACGAAATCAAAATTTAGAAATCTAAGCAGTGAAGCGAAATATCGGTGTTTCTGCGTCTGTTAACAACTTAAGGCCGGTGTTGTTAGTTATCCACGGCGATGTACACAAACAAACTAAACAAAAATTAATATCGTACAAATTTGTTAGACAACGCACAATCCGCCACGTCACTGCATACAAAGATAAAAGGTTCTCTCGACTTACCTGGGTAACAGATATGTTTGAACAGACATCACAGAACTGTTTCTTACAGCCATCGCATGAAGGATAAACGAGTCTCGCGTGAGATGAACAAATGGAGACTGCCCGGGCTTCGTAATCGCCACATCTTCGACAACGAAATCCACAATTTTGACAGAAAAACTTCCCGCAGAAACCATATTGACATTGTAGCAGTGACCACTCTGGTACTATCATACCACAGTCTTCACATTCTCCGTCGAAATCGTGGTAAGAATCGACCGATTCGCTAAAAAAATAGCGAGCGGGCAATTCAACATCCATTACGGAAGCCATTGGGGTTGATTGTTTATAAACAAACCGTTGGGCTTCCGGTAACGCGCGCGTTTTCTGTAGCTCCGAGTAATTTGATTGGCTACATCCTCATCTTTTCATTGGTTGAAAACTTTCAAGGTTCTTTGATTTGATTGGTTGCGAAGAAAAAGAAGATCCAATATGGCGGATGGAGAAGCATCCAAAGAACTCACCGCAAAACAACGAAAAAATAAGAAAAAGAAAGAAGCTTCTAAGCGTAAAAAGAAGGAGCAGAGCCGTATGGTATCTACTATCACGTCCCTTTGGTAATTTAATGAGAATGTTTTAAATTAAACCTTTTTTTATACTCATTTTAGGAGTCTGTCAAAATTACTGAGGAACACGATGGAGTTGGAACCCAAGAAAACTGCGAGGTAAAGAGGATAAAACCCCATAACAGTCTTAAGATTAGCTAAGTTAACTGATTTTTAATGTTTTTTTGAAGTCAGCAGAGGACAAGTTTCACCGAGAACTAAACTGGTGTATAGAACAACTCGAGATGGGCCTTGTTTTCCAGAAACCTGACAAGAAACACGGTATTTGTTTTTTCTTTTGATCATTTTCACTCTTACGCATTGAGAAAAAGAAATTAAGTGGGTAAAGTTGAATAAGGTTAAGAAATTGCAATGTTATGGGAGATAGGTTAAGGAAGCACCTCTCCAAGTTTTAGGTCTCTTTGTTTCCCAAACTTTAGATATTGGTTGAAATGTTGAAAGGCATTTTAAGTGATCTTCGTCACTGATATTATTTTGATTTTTTATTATTTTTATATTATTGTCAATAAAAATTAATATTTATAAATTGATATTATTAGCAATAAAATGAAAACATAACAAAGAAACTGTATTTGTAAAGGCTCACCTTCAAATTTCTAAGATAGCTGAAGATAGTCATTTGCTAATGGCTCATTTGGATTTTAGAATGTATAATTATATACGTTAACAATAATATCAATAAAATATCAAGCAGGCAAGTGATGAGAATAAAGAAAAATATCAATTAGGAGATATATAGGCGATCCAATACCAAATTCTCCAATCCAACATTATAAGAAATTTTCTGGCAGATGGTTAGGAGAATTACTATTGAGATCTTGGCAGTGAAAGGGCTAACTTGAAGGAAATGGAGAATTATTCATGACTTCACTTCTTCCCTATAATTTTTTAAGATATTGTTTTACTACTTGTGGTGAAATGGCTTTTTGATTACAGAATATACCTGCTTTATGTTACAGCTGAAGTTGTTTATCGGCATTTAAAATCTTTAAAGTCTTCCAAAACACCCATGGTAAGTTGAACCAAGGCATGCACTTTGAGCCTTTCGTTCTGGAGAGTTGATTTGTAAATGCCATCAGATTATTTCAACGGTTTTGAAGGTATTTATGCTGTTTTGCAAGCAAACTTTATTAAACTTCTTTAAACACCTAATTTATAGTCACCCAATAAAAGGATGAGGGAAATGGGCGTTTTTTTATTACATTTAATATTCACTTGGACTGGAACCCCTCTTATCAAACAGAGAGAAGAAGCAAGCAAATTTAAAACCAAGGAGAAGAAGCCTTTGCTAAGGAATTTATTTTCCTCATGAAACAACCAAGTTAAATTAGCACTATAAAGCTACATACATTATATACTATATACACTGTACATTTGGTTTCCTTTTTGTTGAGATATAATAAACTTGTGATTGATGGATATATTGTTCTCAGCCAAGAAAACGACAACTAATGTTTTTGCTGCTTGGAGACTACAGAAAGAAGATGAAGGAAGATACAAGGAACGAAAGACAAGGTGAGCTTGACTTGTAAATTTATGATAAAAGTAAAATAATATTTGTGTATGACTCGCCAAAGTTGTATCATTTTAACACCTAGAAATTTGGTTATACAATTGTAATTACCATAAGCAAGTACTGGTTGATGACTAGTGTTGGAAAAGATTCCATGAGAAGTGAAAATCCTCTGAGACCATTCAACAGAAACTAGAGCAAGGTCTGATTACTTGTGATGGCCAGCTGCCTCTTACACTATCAGTTTAAAAAAAAAGTGTATACAAATTAAAAATAAGGAAGTTACTGCTAGTAATAATTTTTATACTTTTAACTCATTAACTCCCAGAAGTGATCAATGTGTAACTTCTCCCTAAAAATCCATGTACGTTTTCCTGCATACAGGTTAGGAGAATGCTCAAACCTATCAAGTAATTATGTATGAAGGCAATCCTCGCTGTAATGAACACTACTTATTTAGAAGTGAAAGTAAGGCCTGAAAAAAATTCAGGGCTGTGAGGAATTTGAACCCATGACCTGTGCAATACCAGTGCAATGCTCTACCAACTGAGCTAACAAGCTAACTGGGAGCTGGTAATCATATTGGTTGGTATCAAAGCCATTACTTCATGGGTTGAAGTGATGGTATGGTTGTATGGGATTGTTCTTATCTTCATGGGTTAAAGTGATGGTATGGTTGTATGGGATTGTTCTTATCTTATTTGACCTGAGAATTCTTCAGGGTGTGGTTATTTATCAAAATACTAAAACGTCAAATGTTGCGTTTCATTTGAGTCCAAAAAATTCATTTGTTTTGTGGTCAATTATTTTTCTCTTGTAACATTTTCTTCTCCTCTGTGTTCAGTAATACATACCAGCTTATTAGGATTAAGTTCTTAATAATTTTTTTTTAACATGCAGAACCACCTGTGAATCCAAAACTGTCAGTTGGTAACAAGGAAGAACAGAAGAGCATATTTGTCAAAGTCTGTCAGACAAAATCCAACAATCCAGATAAGGAGGTCAGTGGCTGTTAAACTAATTACCACAAAGTGAAACAAATAAGTAAAGCCCTAAATCCCATGAAAGACCAAGACAGAATTTCTCCTTACCATATCAATACAATATCAACCAGATAAGTGATGGGAATAAAGAAATCTACCAATTAGGAAAATTAATTGGTTGATCTAAAGCCAAATTCTCCAAACTTAAATCCTAAGAATTGTATAGCAGACAGGGAGGAGAATAACCAATGAGATGTTGAGAGGGGAGGGTTAGTAAGAAAAGTGATAATTTAAATTTAAAGTAACTTACCCTGGTGAACTTGTCCAGAATAAAATCTAAGGGTTCTTTTATTGCATTTAAGGGATATTTTAAATTAATCATTTATGGATTGGAGGTTTCATTTTATGATTGATCTAGAAATATATATATATATATATGTATATATATATATATATATATATTTATTCCAGAAACAAACAGAAAAACAAGAGATTCCCTCAAACAATGGCTGGAAGTTTCAAACGTCTGATAATGAGTTCAGGTTTGATTTTGATGATTCAGGAAGTTAGAAAGTCGGGTGGATTAATTGACTTTGATTCTTGAAGTAGTTGGCGAGTAATTCGTTGAAAGGATGCAGCAGGCTTGGGAAAAGATGAAGGGCAGGCATGGTACACAAAGAGAACTCAACAACAACTTGTCAGAGACAGTTAGCTTGGAATGTAAGTGTACTTTTGGCTGAATGAAGTACTTCACAGTTAATTTGAGATAATTTGGTTAAAGCGATTGAAGAGGGCTAACGCTTGAAACATCAACTTTTGAAACTCTTTAGGTTAGCCAATTAACACAAGCAACTCAGTTGATAAAAGCAAATTATCATGTAAAATAACATGGGATTGACAAGTGTAAAATTTACTATCAACAGCCTCATAGAGGTCACTATTTTTATTTAGAACATAGCTAGCAGAGTCGCGCAATTAAATTCATTATACGTGAGCGTGCTCAAAATCCCGATAGTGCACGCTGATAGCGTCAGCAAATCCGACTTCGCCAGAACTTTTTTTTTCGCGCGAGTTGCCATTGTTAGCGCGGGGAAAAATAATATATTTCGCGACAATAATGGATACAAACAGAAACTCGGCCTACTAGTCCAAAAACGAAGACAATGTTTCGACCTTTTCCCTTGGGCTAGAGCTCTTAAATGAGGCAGAAAGAGAGAAAAACAAAGGAAAAGGAGACTCGGAAACAGCGCCGTCACGATTCGCTTCAACTGATATTGTTGTCCGTTTTTCGCGTCGGATTTGATGCACAATTCCACCGGCTATGTTCTAAAACAATTGGTTCATGCTTTCAGCTGTGCGCTATCGAGTTATGGAGCACGTGGGAAGTTTGGAGAGCACTCAAGAAGCTAGAGTTTCCCTCGGCTATCGCCTCGGGCAACTCTTACGCTTCTTTCGTGCTCTCCAAACTTCCCGCGTGCTCCATAACTCGATAGTGCACGCTAAAGCATGAACCAATTGTTAATTATTACCCTGTGTCCTGTAAATTTAGTTCAAGATCTAATTGGCATCGAAAAGAAACTGTTTGCATGTAGGTTACAATTTCGCTGAGGTTGCAAAACTTTCCACGTTGAGTTAGGGGAAATAGGAGTTGAATATTTTAGTATTTTCGAGTCAAAATTTTTTCAAACAAGCTGTTGGAATATGGCTAATATAGGGAGCTCCTTCCAACCTGAAGGGGTAGTACAAATGTGTCATCAAGTAGTAGAAACCAAGTACCATTGTATCCAATTTTCTGCAATCTAGTTGGCAATGCTAGTTACCAACTACTCCGTGAGAGATGTTGAGTTTGGGAAGAAAATAAAATAGCATTAAATGTGCATATTAGCCTGTCTTTATGTTAAGTTTTGAACACCTCAATCCCATGAAAGACCAAGACAGAATTTCTCCTTACCATATCAATACAATATCAACCAGATAAGTGATGGGAATAAAGAAATCTACCAATTAGGAAAATTAATTGGTTGATCTAAAACCAAATTCTCCAAACTTAAATCCTAAGAATTGTATGGCAGACAGGGAGAAGAATAACCAATGAGATGTTGAGAGGGGAGGGTTAGTAAGAAAAGTGATAATTTAAATTTAAAGTAACTTACCCTGGTGAACTTGTCCAGAATAAAATCTAAGGGTTCTTTTATTGCATTTAAGGGATATTTTAAATTAATCATTTATGGATTGGAGGTTTCATTTTATGATTGATCTATAAATATATATATATATATATATATATATATATATTTTTTTTTTTTTTTTCTTTTTTTTTTATTCCAGAAACAAACAGAAAAACAAGAGATTCCCTCAAACAATGGCTGGAAGTTTCAAACATCTGATAATGAGTTCAGATTTCATTTTGGTGACTCAGGAAGTTAGAAAGTCAGGTGGATTAATTGACTTTGATTCTTGAAGTAGTTAGCGAGTAATTCGTTCAAAGGATGCAGCAGGCTTGGGAAAAAATGAAGGGCAGGCATGGTACACAAAGAGAACTTAACACCAGCTTGTCAGAGACAGTTAGCTTGGAATATAAGTGTACTTTTGGCTTAATGAAGAACTTCACAGTTAATTTGAGATAATTTGGTTAAAGCAATTGAAGAGGGCTAATGCTTGAAACATCAACTTTTGAAACTCTTTAGGTTAGCCAATTAACCACAAGCAACTCAGTTGATAAAAGCAAATTATCATGTAAAATAACATGAGATTGACAAATGTAAAATTTACTATGAACAGCCTCATAGAGGTCACTATTTTTATTTGTTACCCTGTGTCCTGTAAATTTAGTTCAGGATCTAATTGGCCTCGAAAAGAAATTGTTTGCATGTAGGTTAACAATTTCGCTGAGGTTGCAAAACTTTCCACCTTGAGTTAGGGGAAATAGGAGTTGAATATTATAGTATTTTCAAGTGAAAATTTTTTTAAACAAGCTGTTGGAATATGGCTAATGTAGGGAGCTCCTTCTACCCTGAAGGGTAGTTCAAATGTGTCATCAAGTAGTAGAAACCAAGTACCATTGTATCACATTTTCTGCAATCTAGTCGGCAATGCTAGTTGCCATCTACTCCATGAGAGATATTGAGTTTGGGAAGAAAATAAAATAGCATTAAATGTACATGTTAGCCTGTCTTTATGTTAAGTTTTGAACACCTTATATTATTTGGTCACGATTTCTACAACCAAAGCAGTGAAGTACTATACAAATTCCTCACATAGGTTAAATCGCAGTACTTTTGGCGTTAAGTTGTTCTGCAAACAATTAGTTTGCCGACATCAGAAGTGAATGAGGTTTTGCTAATGAAATCACTTCACCATTTGTACTAAGTCAACAAGACATCTGAAGAGAAGTTAGCAAAATTCCCCAAGAAATTTGCAAAATGACCTAAGACATTGGCAAAGCTGTTGTTAGGAAAACAACTTGTAGGTGAAACCTGAAGTTATCCATAGTACAATGAATGATCAATGAAAAACTGCAGCTATTTCTTAGCAATGCATTGCTATGAATTAAAGCCCTCCTATCCAAATTAATATATTGTATCCTAGGTATTACGTTTGAAAGTCATGAAAATTGTTAGTAAGCCACAGATGTGCATGTACATGTACATAGGGTATTGAATGTTTGTTATTAACTTGTAAAAGCAACTTGATTAAAAATAGGGTGAAGCAATTTCCAAGTCTGTATTAATCCTATAATTCCCATGAGTGACCAAGGCAGAATTTCTCCTTACATTATCAGTATAATATCAAGCAGAAAAGTGATGGTAATAAAAAAAAATATTAATTAGGGGATTATTAGGTTGATCCAATTCCAAATCCTTCAAAGTAAACATGTGCATCATAAACAAATTTGACCAAACTTTAGAAGGACCAGTCAGGCATTTATTCCAGGAAATAAGGTTCTTTCATTTTTAATTTTTTTTAAAGACGTTTCATTTTGGTTTGAGACAGGGTATGGAGTTTTGGTCAAGGTGGTTTAGGGTTGGAATAATCATGTATTTTAATTTGATATGGGGAAAGGTTGACTTTAAGGAGTACAATCCCTGCTGGAGAGAAGGTACTGCTGAGGAGAGCTTCAACAGAGGACTTGAGGCAGGTTTCTCAGATAAGTTATTTCTACTTTTGTTTGATATTGAAAAGGCATGCCCCCCCCTTCCTCTCCCATTGCCTCCCTTTTGCCAATTTTCTGCTGTTGCAAAAGTCAGTGTAAACCTTTCTTCTGTCTGGTTTGTCTAACCATAGGCTGGGGCTAAATTGACTACAACACAAAGTATAAATCTGCTTACATGATTTATTCAACATTCATTTGATAACTTAGGAATTCTGGCTCTATCTACAAATGCTAGTCAAAAATATTTACCTGTTATAAAGTCTTGAACAAGTGTTAATATAGGAGTATCATATATTTGATCCATGTTTCATCAGTTTCTACACTTCCAAAGCAACATCTTCATTAGTTGGAGTCTTATACTTTACATTTTATCATGGTAACAGCAGCAGGTACACCCTCATTATGTACAAAAACACTCTAGTATTTACACCAACTCAACAAAACTGAAACTTAATGTGTTAATTGATATCAGTGATAGATCCAATAATTCACAGAAAAAAGGTCTTTTGTCGTTGAAAAGCAAGAAGTTTACATATCTATAATTTGGTTGCAATTTCGTTGGCAGAAAAGCCAAGACCATGTGTAGTGGATTGCTTTGATTGAAAGAGAAAAACGAACTCTTAAAGAAAACCTTTTATTCTAGAAAGCAATCTGTGCTTTATTTACTCATCTGATCCGCTTATAATCTCCAAAACAACTTCAATAAACTTAACAAAAAACTAAGACACAAGTGATCATACCTGAGCATGAAGTAAATTAGGATCGAAACTAACCAATCAGAAAGTGACAAAGTTTCCTGAGAGGTCCGAGGTTTGTTTGTTCTCTCTGCAGTAAGGTTTGTGTTTTTACTTCATTGTCATTGGTTCGACATCCTTTGCTGTCAATAAACATCTTCATTGGTTCATTTTTTTTCATTTCGATCCGGTTCAAATAATCTTGTTCCTGTAAGCGCATCAGATAGTTTGTTTTGTTTCATTCACGTATTGAGATGTTGGGTGGCAATGTTACTGAGCTGGTTACCTCACATTTTAAAAATTGTAAGTTGCTAAAATAATTTTTTTCCTTTTTAGTTTTATCAATTATTTGTGAAATTAGCGATGCTATATATCAAGGAAACAGTCAGACTGACTCTTGCTAAGTAAATTCTTTGCGTGTTGTTTACCTGCTTCTGTGATGTTATTGAATGAGAGGAATAACGCGCGTAGCTGACAGTTTTCGTTGCTGATGGCTTCAGCCAAGTGCTGTGCTCCTTTGTCTCTGATGTTATTGGTGTCGAGGTATAACGCGCGTAGCTGACAGTTGTTGTCTCTGATGGCGTCAGCTAAATACTTTGCTTCTTCATCTGTCAATTGATTCCATGCGAGGGTTAACCAGCTCAGTTGAGAATTCCTACATTTTAACAATTTACAAATCTCTAAACAGCCCAAAGGGCCAATGTTATTGCCCCACAATTCTAAATGTGAAATGTTTTTACCTTGATTCTCAATTACAGTAACTAATGAAGCACAATCAACAGCTGTGAGTTGACAAGAATTAAAATTTACAAAATTAAAGTTAATTTGTTGAAGTTTCCTTTGAACTGTTGCCTTCATCTCATTATTTTCACTACAACATTTAAATAATGTCACTGCTAAATGTTTTTTATCTTCAGTCGGCCAGCAGGTGACTTTCCTTGGCTCCATATTGTCTGTCCACTCTTCGTTGTAGAGTCCGCTTTCTTTCTCTTCAGTTTCCACAGGAAGAAGGTCTGTGATAATTTCGCTCGGTAGTTTTTCTTTATCGTTCATTAGTCCTGCTAGAAACTGGAAAACCAGCTGCCATTTGCCGTCCTCGATGTTCTCAGAAACAAATTTCCTCAATTCTGTTTTACTCATATTCGTCAGGTGCCTGGCAGCGAAAAACTCTTGCATTGTTAAATGAATAAAACAGAATTGTTTTTCGCGGTTTAACTTGTTAGTTCGGCGGTCGGGTAGGCGGTGAAAGAGGGCGCTGTTTTCCATTTCCCCTACTTCGTTTCCTCCAAAGATCAGCTTTCCTTCTTTAATTCCTTCAAAAGCCATCTTTTCCAGGTTTTTAAATTTCTCTTCAACTTCTTGGGGCAAATCGTCCGATTCTAAGTCTTCACTAGTGAAATTCTTGCCGCGGAATTCTTCGTTGTGCCTCAGATAAAAAATTTTCACTGCTTTCTTGTAAATATCTGTTAGTTTCTTTGGTAGGCTAAGACTTTTAAAACCTTTAAAGCTCAGCATATGAAAGAGAGTTGAGCAAATGATGAAGCAACTCGCAGGAATGTGGCATAGAGAGAGGATGTTCATGTTACCACCGATGTGTCGCCATAGTGTTTTTCCCACATCCTTGTCTTCACCAAATTTGGTTACATAATCTTCGACTTGTGTGGATGAGAAACCGAGGATCTCGTAGACTTTGTCATAAGGAATCTTTTCGATGCATGGCATAGCCGTAGGTCTTGTAGTCGTCAAAACGGCTGCTCCGTCGAGAAGTTTCCCAGACGCAAGCTTCTCGTAGAGTGCATGAACGGGCATCTTTTCGTCCACGCTGTCTTTGAATTGAGGATCGAAGTTTTCATCGCCGATCTTTGAGTTATCTTTAAATTCATCGATTCCATCGAAAATAAGGAGAACTCTTTCGGGGTTCTCAAGGATGTAATTCCAGACTTCTCCATCCATGTGATCTGATGGGGAATGTTCTGACAAGGTGAGCAGTTCTCTGAGAGTAATGTCGTTTGTCTTGTTGAGTGCTCTGAATTTGATGAAGAAAGCAGCATCAAAATGGATTTTAGCATCAGGTGTCTTACTGAATACTTTGTTTAATGCCCAGTCTCTCAGAACTTTGGTACAGCAAAGTGTCTTTCCGATTCCGGGACGACCAACAATCAAAACTTTTTTGTTTTCGTGGTTAAGAATGTCTTCCGGTCCACTAGGTGCTGTGTTTTTCTCAGCTGATTTGGCGTAGACTTCCAATTTCTCCCGTCTGTCTCCAGTGAAGTCATATCTAGCTCTGTCCGGAACAACGACAAGGTTTGTGTAAATCTGATCTAGAGCTAAATGTTTAATTGGCTGTCCTTCGCCGGGAGTACTTGAAAAAGGCGCTCGGAGTTGTGGAGGTCGACATGTGTCGTTTATAATTTTTTCCTTTGTATTATCGATGAATTCCTGGAGCAGTGCTGTTGTTCGGGGTTGTTTAGGCTCCCTTGGAATGAGTGGGATGTTTCTTGCATGGCCTGTACTTTCCTCTACCAGAGGTATTAGGTGAGTTTGTAGAAACTTGGAATTTTTCATGAAACCATCCTTTTTGCACGTTTGTATTAAAATATACACGGCTTCCATCAGAACGACAAAGACAAAAATTCCGTTCACTGCCAGAATAGCCTTCATCCAGGAGTTTTTTTTAGTTGCTCGTTGATTATGACAATCGTGTAAAATTGGTGTGGAGTTTTGCATGACGCCAGTAGAATTCCTTGGCTGATCTCCTGCAGAGTTTGGATCACAACGAAAGCGAGAGGGAAAGTCCGTCGGATACAGAAATTGAGTTTGTAGGACCATGAAGAGAACGCCAAACACAATCCTCGTGAAAAGTTGAGCAGAGTAAGCTATAAACAACTTTTTTCCACCAGATAATGCGTTTTCGCGGCCGCACGATTGTTCCTCGTCACCATTACAAGCGCTTGTAGACAGTTTACTGACTGTAGAGCTCACTATTAGGGAGTAAATAGCACAAACACCTACAATGAGGGAGAAGTTAAGTATTACAAAGCCGTAGACAGGAAGACCGTGTTTGTTGTTTTGCTTCATGTACAGCTCGAAACACTGTCCACGGACTAGGTCGATGTCTTGCACAGTCTTCGCCCCGCCACAGCTGAAATCCGACCGAGATTCGTTTAATTCCGTGTCTGTGAAAACACCAACAAAGATTGCAAAGATCACGATCCAACCAAAAACTATGAAGTGGCTGAATCTGTTAAATGTTTTTGGCGGAAATACTTTCTCTAGATTTGTATCCATTGGTAGCATCTGTATTTTCGTTGTTTTCGATTAGATAGAATCGCACAAGGTCTCAAGTTGAAACAATAAAGTGAATTCGTAGAACTCCGTTTTATATGCTAATGAGACGCAGGCAGTTATTGTAAATTCTGTGGAGCTAAAAGATTACGGAGGTGCATGCATGCGTGTAGTGCTTTTGAATACACTTGCCTTTTAGCTGATGTTTGAGACTTATCAGTCACCAATACCCGACGACTGAAATAATTACCTTTTGCAACATAGGTTGACGCGGAAAATTCAGCAGTCGCAAGATATATTTGATGAAATGTTCAGATCTATTCTTAGCAGTTTGTTTTTCACATGCCATGTTCTTGTGTTTAATCCCTCAGGCTACTTTTTTTTCCATTTTTCACACACATTCCTGACAACACCCAAACACCCTTTGTGGAAATATGCGCCTTTTGTATTGACGAAGCGTGAGGTCAAGATGGCTGGATATTGGCCCAGTTCTTTTTATGCGTTGTTATGGACCGAGACGAAGTCGAAAAAGAACGAGGCCAATATCCAGCCATCTTCACCGAGCAAGCTTAGTTTACTTAGGATTTACTTCATGGCAAAAAGATTGCGCTTGTATACGAATCCAGATTGACTTGTTTATTTCGAGAGCCGGGAAAGAAAACCAACTGTGTTTGTACCCAAGAGGCTCGTTAAATGTTTTCTTTGTTTTGACTGTCTTCTGCAATCTCAAGGGCGTGAAATAACTTTGGATGATAATTTTCTGAAGTCTGCAAACACTTTTTTTGGTTCAAAACAAGTCAGAGAAAAAAAGGTTGGAGCAGGTTAACAAAGTTTGAAACCGTTGGACAATGTCGACGACGAAGTCGCAAAAAGCGGCGCGCGGGATCAAAGCGGGCAGTACGCGGCCCATCTTGCTCGCTCGGGTAGCCAAATATAGGTAAGGAGATGATTTCAAGTGCGATGTGGTGTCAATGCAGCACAACTTACTCAAACGGAATTGCATGAGAAATCATGTTGAAAGTTAGTAATGGTCCGCATGAAAAAGCATCATAGAAAGTTAAGACAGGCGAAATTTTGACTGCGCGCGCGCTATTTGTGACTTGTACTCTTGTTACATCTATGCATTCCTGTTACAACTTTATACTCGTGTTACATAAAAAATGCACTCGTTTTCAGTCAATCAAACGCGCGTATATTTTTTTATGTATCTCAAGATGCTTGTAAAAACATGAGTTTGAAAGAAGTGGGGAAAGCCAAGTCCCTAAAGACATGAGAAACTTCCATTATGCGATCAGCTTTTGCCAAATGTTTTCACGATGTTTTCGACATGTCATATTATTTTCAAATGCAATTATACATGCATCTAAGCCAAAAAAACCTAGTCAAGAACTATGTAATAGACCTCTTACTACTAGTCTCAGCCATACGCATCATAAGAATGACTTGTACACCCAAATCCTTATTGATAAAGCGTTCCATTATGGAGCTGCTACTTTTGCCTTTGCTGGATCTAAAGTTTTGGAAAAAAATTCCCTCTAAATTAAAATCTCACTCTTACAATAATTTCTTTGAGCAGTAGAAACAGTACCTTCTAAATACCCAATGAGTATTATTTAACTTACTGCCGTCACTATTAGTAATCATTTTTATTTCTATTATTATTCTATTAATGTTACCACATGAACTGGTATATAAGAATGTATGCAGTTATAATTTTACTTTGTCCGCTACTCATTACTTAAAATTTTATATAAATGTAAAGTATGCCAGTTAGTTACAAATGGCAGTGACCAACTCGAAAGCTTAAGCTGCTTTGGTTACTGCGCACAGTTTGTTTTTGATTATTTATGTAATTTATTGTTTCTTGTTTATATTTACTTTTGAAATCTATAGTAATCTTTGCTGTAATCTCTTGAAATAGTGCAAAATAAATCTATTCTGTTCCATCCATCATGTTTGAGATCATTAGTGCCCAGTTTCCTAAAAAATCGGAAACAACAAAAACAATCTTCGTTCCTTCTTCTATCTTTTAATACATCACAGCACGGTTCAGCGACTGTGTACCGAAACTTTGTTTACCAGCAAAGCAACTGACTCATTTCTGATTGGTCGCTCTTTTCCTCGGACGTCACTCTTCCCTCAAGTACCATCCCGACGAACTTTCTGGAGCTGTTTCATTAAGAGAGCAATCAATTCTGATTTGAGAAAGTAGGATGGAATTCCACAACTGACATATTGTACGCTTGATCACTTGCCCCAGTCTCTTGTTTAATTTACGTATTCCGAGAACACTAGCGTTTTGGGTTCGGGGATATGGGTATGGACAGCGGTGAGAGAAATTGTTTAGATCAGTGGCTTGAAAATGAGATCAGAAATCAAGGTGAGAACTTGGTAAAAGCCATCGCAAAGTTAGAATGTTCCGCGTCCAAAGTATGCACAATTTTTTATAACTGAATTACTTTACTTTTATTCAGTCAATAAAATTAAAGTTGTCACTGCATCGAGTACTATGAGTTTGTTTCGAGTGGATTGTAATTTAAACTCCTCATCCCTACCCCTCACCCCATACTCTCACCCTTACACTCAGCCCCCACCCCTCACTCCCGGAATAGACATCAGTGTGGTGGATAGGGAGAGTGGATCTTATCACCGCCGGTGATGTTTAGAGGTGATATTTCTTGCCGAAAACTCTGTCAAAGGTATAGAAAGTGATGAAAGTAGCAGTCTAGATCGGTGGCCAAAAAATGAGATCCAGAAACTCAGGTGAGAACTTAGTAAAAGTCATTGTCATCTAACTATGTTGTCATCCAACACGTGATTTTGAAAAGGAACGTTGTTCACCGCCAGTAGTCCTTTTTACATTTTGCATCGTGCACAGTTCTTGAGTTTTGATAAAAAACTTGTATCTGTGACCAAAAGATTCCATAATTTTCATCAAGGGCTTCTTTTGAACAATGGCATGTGATGTGATCCTACTATTTAGCTTCATTGGCGTTTCACATGCGTACGTTACGCGTGATACGATCAGCTGTTTTGTTAATAAGTTTCGTATATTTTTTCTGTTTTGGTATATTTCAAGTAACAAACGGAACGAAAACATTGTCTTGTTGATATTATTATTGAAGGAGAAGATGCTGAAGACGAGGAGTTTCCAGTGGAGGAGTCTGCAGCTTCCAGTGCGTGAAATGTTTTTAAGTGTTAATTACACATTCAACATGGCAAACTTGTGTAATGTCTGAATGTATATCCAGAAGAATAACTGTAAGTTTGCAGGATATCATTATATTTGTGTTGAAAGTGATAAATTTACTCCATTTGAATTATTATTTTTGAACTATCCCCCCCCCCCCCACACACACACCGTTCCTTCTTCCTGTGCTGCTCCCAGTTCTTCTTCCCTTAACTTGTAGTTAGTAGCTTTTTAATTTTCAAAGAACGTTAGACTAATTTTCATGATGATGAAGCTACAAACAGGCCTGTAAATTTAATAAAACTCTTTGAGATTATTTCTACGGAGCCCTACTCCATGGAGCAAGTACTCCAAAAAATTATGTATTGGTGAAATAAAATACTTTATAAACATAGTGAATTGTTTAGATGTGCATATCTTAATTTCTTTTTAACTTGCCAGCTCTCAGAATTCCGCAGTTTGATACAGTCCAGGATTTTACCGCCATCTTACATTTAACATTAAACTGCTAAACACTTCAAATGGAAGGCTTAAATGTAATCCATGAACGTTTTCTTTAATAGGCTGATTATGATCTTCAAGAGGCCAAAAGTACCCATATCCTTCATTTGGCGGCAGGTTTTACATCTTTCAAAATAGCTGTTCATGTATGGTGTCTCTAAGAGGTGTGAATGAGTTCAATCTATTACCAAAAGCCCTGATGAGTTTCCTAATTGTGTAAAGTGATGAGGATACAAGCTTATGTTAATAGGTTACCAATAAGACTGCAAAAGAGTAATCCATGTATTTAACCTGAGCTTCTCTTCACTTAGCTATTTGCAGTGCTGTAACAAAATTGAGATAATTGTAAACAAACAAACAAAAAAAAAACAGGGATGGGTCAGCAAATAACTGCAATTGGGGCTGTTGATTTGGAGAATGTAGGAAGCTTAGATATTTTACCTCATGCAGAACTCAAAACAGTGGGTTTTGTGTATCACAGGCAGTTTTTTATCTTCCCGTTGAAGGACTTGTTACACAGTGGTAAAACGAAAATGGAGGAACTAGTCAGACTGAGAGCCCCCTGTCCCCAAAAACTGGACTGTATCAAACTGTGACAATCATAGAACTGGCATCTTAACTTGTACATCTACATCTATGTATATCTACATCAATGTATATCTATATCTATGTACATCAAATGATTTACCATGTTTATAGAGTATTTTATTTAACCAATACATGATTTTTAGGGGAACTCCATAGGGTACTCCATGGAGCAGGGCTGCATGTTTTGTCATCTCTGGTGAGAAAGTTTTGTGACTCCCCTGAGAATGATGTATCACCTGTGAATACCAAAATGACAGCAGACCCCTGCTCCTCTTACTTCCTAACTAATCTTTTCCCCAATTGGCGCGAGTCGAGGATTATTTCAGTTTTCAAGACAAAGGCAACTTCCATTCCGAAAATAACAACAGCATGATTGACATGTTAGTTAACATGTACACTGATGAATGGCTGCATGTTTGTCAATATCCTTCATTGGAGAAGTGAACATTCCAAAACTTTACAAAGCATTACACACTGCAATAGTCAAAACTAAAAAGTGTTCACAAGGATAGGAAGGAGTTATAATTGTCAGTGTTTGCATGCAATGGGGAAGAAAGGCAAAGAAAGTGATTCATGGTTGATTGTATTGATATAAGCTAGGCTGTTCTTGTTTTCTTGCATTGTTCAACTCATTTATGTTCATATATCATGAATCAAATGAGAAAAGAAAGCTATTTTCAGCCTTGTTTAAAATCAAAAGCTTAAAAACAAGGACATCCATTGAGTTACTGTATGGAATAGACTTGCATTTTAGCTTACTTACTAAAAGCTGATCTAATTTCCCCAATTGGATCTCTATGCTTGAAATAGATCACATATCTCAACCTACAGCTATATGAATTCTTTCCCTGTTATAGGACAGTAGACTTGGTTAGAGAAAGTCTGTATTGTTAACCAAAAGAAGCAAGAGGTCTTGGAAAGAAATCTGTTGAGATATTTTTCTCTGATTTTCTGTCACACTATACTCTATTACTAATTCATTTGATGTTGATTAATTGCTCTCAGCCTACTCAATCAATAAATTTGAGTTAGCAATGCAAATGTGGATGAAATCGTTCTTTCATTTCTTTTGAATTGAAAGTTTTTTTCATATTTGAAATCTGAAGCCATTATTTTATGAGAAAGACAGTTGATGCTACTGTTCATGCTACTGTCACTCAATCATCTTAATCCTGAAGGTTACTTTACATGTATTTCCATTCCATTTCCACTCACTTACCTCCTTCATGCTTTAATATTTATCCCCTTTCTCATTAAATATACTTTTTATCATCCTTGTCGTTAATTTTTATTCTCATGCCTCAGTCATGCTCAGTCATGTTTTAAGGGGGGGGGGTCATTTCAGGAGAAGTCACTTAGAGCTTTCCTATCAGCATCCCTACATTTACATTATCTCCTAGATTGATAAGACTTTTTACCACAATTGGCAGTTATGTTGCAATCTGATTGGCCAATATTTTGTTGTCAATAAGAGAACAGACATGGCTGCTGGTGTCAGCATGTCAGACAACATGTCATGCACTGAAATAGTCATTTTTCTTGACGTCGATATTGTTGCAACATTTTGACCACTGATGGTGAATATCGTTGTTGATAAGAGTACAGACCACACTAAACCACGCGGTTGATTTGTTAATTTCACTTTGCAGGATTCTTGAAGCAGTCCTGGTTGGCTTGATCACAACATCAGTAGCTTTCTTTAATCCCATTTACCTTGCACGCTGTAAAACACTTCCATCGGTACAGCTTGATAATGTATTATATCTCTCAGTTAATGCATGGGCAATAATTAGCCATATTTCACTGAACAGCCTCACTCCCTCAACAGCTTAATTCAAAAGTTTGTGTTTAATTGAAATTTCCCCCCTCTATTGTATTAGAAATATTGGATTGACAAATAACTTACTATCCCTATTTTCTCAGTCCTTACTGTAAGTTACAAAACCTAGTTTTCTGCTTGGATTTATGGCTGTACGCTACTTACCTGGACCCTGAAAAAACTGGTCTTACATTACTGTACAGACCTTAAACTAGGTTTACGTAGTAAGAGGTATATATACTTCAATGATATATTATGCATGCAAAACCTTGAATTAAAGCAAGGGAGAGGGGAAAGGTTGTTTTAGCTTGAAATATATTTTTAACTCAACTCAATAATTTTCTCGTCCAAAATCTTTCCCCATAGCTGTGTGAATGTATGGTATCATTTATGAAAATTCAGCATTAAATCGCATGCAATATAATTTTATTCTTGGTGATATTTTCATCCATTCTGATTAACGAGGAGAAACTATTTTTATAACACGTCATTAGGGATGTTTCAACTTAAAGTACACCTAAACCCAAAAATTTTTTTTCCCTAAACGAAATAAGCTTATTTTTTGGAGTATTTCTGTGCAAAAATTTTTTAATTTGCTTAAATCTTAAATTTTCTGTGCCTAGTCAAAATACGGAAAATCGGCCGCCATCTTGCCCCACGACCGAGTTTAAAGAGGAATGGTTCTAGCGGATAATGTGACGTCAAATCGAGAACACGAAAGTCTGCTTTTCACACATTTTCACTTGTTTGGGAAGGTTGTGGTCGATATTGTCCGAAATATGCTGACCAGGTGTGTTGTATGAGGAATGTATGAAGCGTGATACCCTCTTGCAAATTTCGCACGTTGCTACATCCTCCTACAACACACTTAGTCGGCATATTTTCGGACAAAATCGACTACAACCTTCCCAAACAAGCGAAAATGTGTGAAATGCAGACTTTCGTGTTCTCGATTTGACGTCAGATTACCTGCTAGAGCCATTCCTCTTTAAGCTCGGCCGTGGGGCAAGATGGCGGCCGATTTTCCGTATTTTCACTGGGCACAGACAATTGAAGATTTGAGCAAATAAAAAAATGTTTGCACAGAAATACTCCAAAAAATATGCTTATTTCGTTAAGCGAAAAAAAATTTTTGGGTCTAGGTGCACTTTAAGGTTTTTACTTTTAACCTTTTCACCGTTACCCTTAAGGGTGACTGACATCTAATTTTTCCTTTCAATATCACCCTTTTATTACACGGCTCGGGCAGTCAGAGGGCCAGTAACTAAAATCAACCAATCAAAATGTTCTATTGCCGGTCGATATAATCTCTCAGTATTGGACTGGGCACTGTCCCTAATGGTCCCGAATGATACCGCACTTGTGTCCCGTTGAACTTCAGTGGTATAATAAATTCTTATTAACCAAGCTAGTTTGGGACCGTACTGGAAGAATATCGGCCCTCGGTCTTTTTTGTACGGACCGAGCTGCGCTCAGTCTGTACTGTCAAGACCTCAGGCCAATATTCACCCAGTAGGGCCCTCGCACTTGGTTAATAAGATATATGAATTACACTATGCACAAAGGTTAGGAGAATAATAGAAATGATCACCAACTACAGAAGCTCTTGATTTTTAAACAAATTCTCCTTGTCAGCACCCAAGGAAATGTATAGAGAGCAGTATGGAGAATATGCATATATACTGATTTTAGGGTGTAAAATATTAATGCATCATCTATTTATTGTTGATTGTTTCTTCAGGGTAGTGCCTCATCTGCAAATGACACTAAATCTTACTTTTGTCAAGAAGGACAGTACAATGACATGGCAACATTGTTCTTTACCTCCCAGGAATCAGCAATTCGGCCTCTTTTTCACCTTGATGGTAAGAGCCAGTTCTTTCCTCCATGGGTAATTTATTTTAGGAAGTGCTACACAGCAAAGCATTCAAATCAATACAGTCACTGTGGTGTTTTTGTTTTGCACTAATCAGAGCTGTTACAGTAGCTGTTTGATGACTGTTCATGGCTCCTTGCTGTTCAATTAAATCAAATTCTGTCCAGCCAACTTAATGAGATGTGTATAAAATGTTTGCATTATAATTTGACAAATTTTGGACTCGTCCTTGGACATTTTTCAAACAATTTCTTAATGGAATCTCACAATACAGTTTGCATTTACTTTTTGTTTGGTTCCTCTAATTTATAGTTGGGAAAAATGTTAAATATTATTAAAAACTGGATCATTGGATAATGTAATTCAAGACTTTTTATTGGCTTAGCCATTATGGTATATAAGCCAATATACCTTAATTTGCAAATATGGTAAGTGTATGTGTCAGCCTAAAATCAAAAGGGAGCTAAAAAAATTTAATAAAATTTAATAATTTAATTTAACCTTTGGAGATAAAATAATAATTTATTATTCCACTTTTGCTTGTTGGATATGAGATGATTATAGCCAACTTGGTGCTATGCGCCTTGTTGGCTATCTATCATCTCATGTCCAATGCACGCTCGTGGAATAATTGTTAAATGTGATGTCTGATTGGCTTATGTTTTCTTTTAATTAACTTTTTGACTCCTAGGAGTGCCTATAGCCTCTAAATTCTCCATAGAATCGCATTATTGAATAAAGTCTCATTTTCTGTTTGGTTAAAGAAGTGAGATATTTAACATGGAGTTGTGAGGTCGAGTTGAAAACAAGGCTTATGTGATATTGTTTTGAATCTATACATATATAATATGGCTATAAGCAGTGCTGTTTTCTTTTTTTACTTGTTTTTATTTATTTTGCGATTCAAAGAAAATCCATTACTTCACTCATGAATTCTGTGTTAGATTGCACTTGAAAATGGATATTGCACTCATCACTTTGAAATTCCTTTAATATCGGTTTTCGGGTGCAATTTAATGCGGAATTCCCTCATCTAGTAATGAATTGTCCAATACATTATATCACCCCTGAATTAAACATTAAGGTCACAAGAATAAAGGAATTAATTGCAAACCCAAGAGAACTTTCATAGAGATAGAATTAATTTAAAGGGATAAAAGTGCAGCAAATGAAAATGTTCTTACCTGCACTATAACCAGTATTACCCTGACTATCTGTTTCTTTCTGAATGAACATTGTAGGGTGTGGCATGCTGTCAACAATTATCACCAACACCACAACCAGACTGTACCTCTATTAACCTGAAAATGTCTTTCTTTTGTTTTTCATCAACATTGTAGGGTGTGGCATGCTGTCAACAATTATCACCAACACCACAACCAGACTGTACCTCTATTAACCTGAAAATGTCTT